>NW_006922349.1:376807-408474 GCF_000298275.1 Orycteropus afer afer
CACACACACACACACACACAAGAAAACTAAACCAGAAAACACATCCAAGAAGAGTCTAGTTTGCACACAATATCAGGTATTCAATTTTTTTTTTTTAAATCAGTGTAATGTACCTAAAGCAGTAATCACAGAACCTTGCCTTAAGAAAGTTCAAAATTGTAACTAATTTGGGAAAAAGCTATATGGACATAGATCTGTAGTTGATTGAAGCCAAATATTTTAACTTAAATACATTTAATCTACTTTAAATATACCTCTAAACTTGATCAAAAATTAGATGCAGTTAAAAAAAAAATAATAGAATTTGCAGTAAATAAGAGAAGTTAAACGTGTACCTAAACTTAACCCCTGTCCATTTGCAGATATATCTGTGCTCACAACCATGTATATATATGAAACATTGAAATGTAATTGTCTCTTCCAAACTTGTCTAAACATCTTGACAAAGTAATTTTGTGTGAAGTAAATTATACCACATTGATCTCTATTCTCTGTGATTTATTAGTACAAATCTAGGACTTTGCCCCTGAAGGATGCCTGAGCAAAGTCAGATTCCAAGAGTTCTTCACAATTATCTTTATCTTTTAAAATCCGTGCAGTCTGACAGAAAGAGAGAGAAAAGGAAAGCTCTACCCTGAACTTGGGCCTGATGCGTAATTTATTTTTTAAAATTCCACTCTATAGCAAAATATTAAGTAGAAATAATGAGAAAGAGCATCTTAAGAAAAGAAAAAACATTCATTTTTAAAATATTATTCTTCAGCAAGGTATTTTCTGTATTAAAAAAAGAGAAAGTATTCTTCTTGCTTATAGTTTACAAGCTGTTGTATATTATTCATACAGTAATGGGAAGAAGTAAAATTCCATACAATGAAGAAACTTTCAAAAATGTTTATAATATAACATAATATGCAAAATGCCACAAGCCTGAGACAGGGTAAGGTGAGTCTTTTTCTTTAATGTGGAGTTTAGAGTAGAAGCTAAGTAAATAAATTGAAAATAATTTATCAGTGGAGTATTGTAATAGGGAGTCCCATAGTAAAGGAACTGGTATGAACAACAGCATGTTAATGTAAACTGGAAATTTGAAATTTGGATTAAAGTAAGCTAAATATTTGAAACTAGTCATGATTACAATCTTGATTCAAAAAGCCAAAACTCACCCAGAAGCTCAGGAAATATTCAGTGTAAAGACAGTGAAAGGAAAAATGCTTCAGATTTCAGACTTAGTGAACACCTAAAATTTATTTTCCATTGATATTATTATAAGGAGCTCTGGTAGCATAGTGCCTAAGGCACTTGACTGCTCACCAGAAGGCTGGCAGTTCAAACCCACCAGCCACTCCTTGGAAGGAAGGTTGGGCAATCCTACCTCCGTAGTGATACTGCCTCGGAAACCCAAGGAGGGGTCGCTATGAGTCAGGGCCAACTTGACGGCAAACAACAACAAATTATTTATTATATTTCACTCATAAACATAAACATATGTGTTAATCTAGTGCTTGTGATGTGCCAAATTCTACTCCAAAAACTTCTTATATTAATATATTTTTTCAGTTATTCAAAATACATTATAGGTGCATTAAAACCACCTCTGCGTACCCTTCAGTGTCTCAGAAAAGAGAACTTCTTTACTTGGTATGTACTCTGCCTATGTCCTAACTAATTTTGTTGCAGATATATGTGCCCCACTGTAATACTTAGCAGTGTGGGCTTTGACAAATTTTAACACACAGATAATACTGCTATTTTTTTTTTCCCCCACCAATGTAACTGTCGTTTTTTCCAGTAAACTGATATATGAATCCATTTCCTTTATATGAATACATATACTTCTCTTATATTTTCCATGACTTATGATAATGTTGTTTTTTACATCAATTGTTTTTTGTTTTTTTAAATGTGATGCAACATATATTCTTATATAATATCCCTGGGCTCCTTGAATGGAAGTGCTTAGTAAAAGTTTAATTTTATGAGACTTTACTAAATACTTCCGTAAGGGGCTTTCATTAACTTGTTGTTTCATGTTCATTTTCCCTTCTTCTTTTATTTATTCATCCAACAGATATTAATGTGTTTGTACTATGTGTCTGATGTAGAGCTAAGGCTAGAGAATAATAGAGAACAAAATAGACATGTTTTGCCTTTCTAGTACAGGAAAACAAACCAATACAGAGTAAATGAGAAAAATTATATGTGTGTGTGTGTGTGTGTGTATACACATACGCATACACATATAAAATATATACATAGAGATCTGGTAGCAAAGTGCCTAAGGCACTTGACTGCTAACCAGAAGGCTGGTGGTTCAAACCGACCAGCTACTCCTCGGAAGGAAGGTTGGGCAATCTACTTCCATAGTGATACTGCCTCAGCACCTCAAGGAGGGGTCGCTATGAGTCAGGTCCCATTTGATGGCACATAACAACAACAACAACAACATATACATATAAACATGCATGTATACATATAATTATATATATATATATATATATATATATATATACACACACACACACATTTATACATATAAATATGTATATTATATATATGCATGTATTATATTTTATTGAGAAGCTCTGGTGGTGAGATGCGTAAAGTTATTTGACTGCTAACCAGAAGGTTGGCAGTTCAAACCCACCAACCACTCCACAGACAGAAAATGGGGCGTTCTACTTTCGTAAATATTTTGCCACCTTGGAAAACCAATGGGGATTGCTATGAATTGGAATTAAGTCAATGGCAGTGAGTTTGGTTTTGGTTTTACATATTACGTTAGATAACACATGCTATGAAAATAAAGCTAAAGAAGCAGGTAAATAATATAGGTATACAAGTCTACCATATTGCATGCAATGGTGGAGAAATCAGAAAGTATTGGAATATGCTGCAATAAAATACAACCTTAACATGTCAGTGGCCACACAAAAACAAATAAATATTATTTTTTCTTGACCACCTTGTACATCTGGGAGGGAATCCTAGAAATCCACTCATTTAAATCCCTTTGGGATCAAGGATGATGGAGCACTTGGTTGCCTATTTTGTCAGTTTCTTTTCCTGAATATGTTTATGTTTATTTTCATAGACAAACTTAATAATTTTTTTATTTATTTATAATATGTATACTGATTTTTTTCAGTTTTGGGTCCATGATGATGAACTTAGATAAAAAAGTGGGAAATAATTTTTCAGTAACTGTGTTTTCCATGTGAATGAACTATAGGATTTTAATTTCTTCCAACTAGTGTGTAAAGGAATTTGAACTGCAGATATAATCCTACCCTCAGTATTTAATAAAGTTGACAATCTTATCATTTACCTTAAGCTATCATTGGCTAGCTAAACATGGCACAGACAGAGTTCAAATATAGAATGGATGAGGGCAAAAAGAAGTTTCTAAACTGACTGTAGGAGCTCTGGTGGCTAGTGTTTAAGGCATTTGACTGCTAACCAGAAAGCTGGTGGTTCAGACCCACCAGCCACTCCTGGGAAAGAAGACTGGGCAACCTACTTCTGTAGAGATATCGCCTGGGAAACCCAAGGAGGGATTGCTATGAGTTGGATCAACTTGATGGCAGTGAGGGTTGTTTTTTTTTTTGTATTAAATGACTTTGGGTATAAGTTCTGATTATACTTTTCATGTTCTGCATGATCTTTCTTTCTGACATTCAGATGCATTTTTACAATGAGTTAGAATTTTCTTAATATGAATACAATATGACAATATGCTTTACACTTGGAAAAAGTAAAATGCTTAAAAATATATAAATTCCTTATAACAAAGATGAGTTTCACATTTTGATAATGGCAGCACCCAAATAACAACTATGTTCAATTCCCACCTACATGTACCTTAAGTGAAGTTATGATCAAACTGACAAAGAAAAAAAAAAAAAAGGAAAAAATAACAACAGTGAAAATGTGAACTATGAGAGAATATTAAAGAAAGTAAGGGCTCCAGAGAAGATTGTAGGGAATATTAGGAATATTGATAACACCAAACCAAAAACCAAACTCACTGCCATCGAGTCAATTCTGCTTCATAGTGAGCCCCTTTGGGTTTCCAAGGCAGTGAATCATTATGGAAATAGATTGTCTAGTCTTCCTTCCATGGAGTGTCTGGTGGGTTTGAACTGCCAACCTTCTGGTTAGCAGTCAAATGCATTATGCACTGTGCCAAAGGAACTTGTAAATGGTTCCTTAGATCTTCAATCATTTTATTTATATTCTTGTTTAACAGTACCAAAGGATGTAACAACAGGGACTGATCTCAATTCCTTAATATGAAGAAATTAATCATCTAACATTTATGTTTTGTCTCATGAATCTAAGCTTTGCCATCTTTGTTTAAGAAGTGTGAAAGTACCTGGTGGCCTCAATGACAGTTTTGATAAAGCTTGTTCTAGATAGAACACCAGGAGTGTAGCTGCAAACCATTTGCTATAGAGATTAGGAGTATAATTTATGGCTCTCATCAACCATCTCCTAGGAAGGGCTCACAAGTTACTCTGAAGCAGACAAAGAAAGGACAAATTAAAGGAAAGCTTTTCAACTCCTGAACTTCTACAGACAGAAAACAGGATTATAGAGTTACCTTAGTTTGAACATGATTTATCCTCTGAAAAAATCGAAGGACAATGCTAAGAATTATTCAAAGGCCAGCAGGATCAACGTTGGTTCAAGGTGTGGGGTGTTGCCTCCTCAGTTATGGGGGAAAGACCAAGATCCAGGGAAGAGGTTGCAAGGTTTTTCTCAATGCCAAGGGATAGGATCCATACCAACATGGATGCAGAGTATGCAGTCCATTCACAGATGGTCAAAAAGGGTAGGTCTACCCCCAAAGTAGATCCAGAAGTCAAGGGATTATTTTCAATTATTGAAATCTAATGGAATTTTCTCTGATTTGTTTGGAAACCATAACATTTTTATTATTGTTCTTTTACTTTCTATTTTGTGAACTAACAATTGTCTATTCTATGCCAATTACACACTATATTTTGAAAGGACACTTATTTATTGAAAGTTTCATAATTACATAAAACCAAACAAACAATAAAAATCACTGCCACTTGATGCCAGCTCATAGCGACCACTGTTGGGTTTCTGAGGCAGTAAATCTTTACAGAAGTAGACTGCCCAATCTTCTTACATGGAGGGCTGGTGCGTTTCAACCACCAACCTTCTGGTTAGCAGTCAAATTCGTTAGGCACTATGGATGTAGACAATTTTTTCCCTAGGGTGGAATATACACAGAGGCATATTCATACTTGATTTATGTAATTTAGAAGATAACATTGTGGACTTAGAGTTGACACTATAATGTGTTAAAACTTTTTGAGATGCTGGGATGAGATGAATGTAATTTACAAATAGGAAAGACATGAATTTTGAGATCAGAAGGTAGACTGTTACTGATTAAATGTTTCCTTCCAAAATATAGTTTGTCGTTGAAACCCTGGTATTTGGGAAAATGAAGTTTCTGATACATTACCCTTTAAGATTTTATCACTGAAATTAACATCTTTGTTATGATAAATTTATATATTTTTAAGCATTTTACTTTTTTCAAGTGTAAAGCATATTGTCATATTGTATTCATATTAAGAAAATTCTAACTCATTGTAAAAATGCATCTGAATGTCAGAAAGAAAGATCATTCAGAACATGAAAAGTATAATCAGAACTTGAACCCAAGTTCATAACTTCATTCCTATTTAATTGGAGTGATATCCTAATAAAAAAGAAGAGATGCCTAGAGGGAGACAGAGGAAAGCAGTCATAGAAGATGTATCTACAAGTCAGGGAATGCCTGGACCTACCAGAACCTAGAAGAGAGAAGAAAATACCCTCTCCTATAGTAGGAGCTCTGGTAGCATAGTGCCTAAGGCACTTGACTGCTAACCAGAAGGCTGTTGGTTCAAACCCACCAGCCACTCCTCAGAAGGAAGGTTGGGCAATCCTACTTCCGTAGTGATACTGCCTCGGAAACCCAAGGAGGGCTCACTATGAGTCGGGGCCGACTTGACGACAAATAACAACAACAACAACATAGACTTCAGTGAGAGGGTATTGTGTTGATTTAGCCTCATGCATTCTTAGTCAATATAGTCCTCTTCTTATTGGTTACAGAATATGTGTTGTTTTGTTTCAATAGTCCTAATAAACTAATAAAATAGGAAGAAAAATGCTTAGCTCATTTTTAAAGTAATACTTGCAATTTAGGATATTTGCTCTTTCATTTCTGTAATATTGTGAAAAACTGTATTTTAAAGTGTCAATGTCATCTCCATCTCTTATAAAATAATTTTCCTGTGTGATTATAAATTAAATGTATGAGACTTTCATTTTTGGACTTTGAAGACCACCCAGAACACTGAGGCTTTCTTATTCTTCTGTTTGGAGCCCTGAACTGCCCTCTCCAGGGGATTGGGCTTTCTCTCTGTTCCTGATGCCCTGTTGTTGCTGCTCATTAAACTCAATCATGTGAAGAACTATTGAATAATATTAAATGGGTAAGTGAGACTAATGGAGTTAATGAAGAGACATCATTGACCAAAAATTTTTAAGGATATTCCATCAGACTTCCAAGTTTCCAGAGAACTTCAGTTAAGATGAAGTTAACCAGTTAACCAGTTTACCAGAAGGCTAACCAGAAGGCTGGCAGTGCAAATCCACCAGCTACTCCTCAGAAGGAAGGTTGGGCAATCTACTACCATACTGATACTGCCTCAGAAACCCAAGGAGGGGTTGCAATGAGTTGGGTCTGATTCGATGGCACATAACAACAACAACAATGTTAGCAGAAATATTAGTACTAGTATGCTGATGTTTCAGTTTCTATTTCCATTCTTAGTTCTTGTGATGATCTACTGTGCCCAATTCACTAAAAACTTTAGTGAGTTGATTAATTTAACATTCACAGTGTGTTATGGACTCAAGGAGAAATGCTTTTCTTTTTTTAAACCATCTTTTGAGGTTAGGTTTATTAATATTCAATTACAGAGGAAGAATAAACATCACTTAAAAAGTTTAAACTCATCATGTCTTTACACGTCTTCCAAGTTTGTTTCATACTTGAACTTAGACTTCTGTCTCTGAATGTTCTAAGACTTAATGTTAAAATTCTACAAACATTCAATTTTACTTTTGGAAAAAATAGCTCATAAACAAACTCTTACTTTAAAAATGTTAGAAAAATGATGTATGTATGAAAGATTTAAAAATCAGTAATGCTTATTTTCTCTCCCAGCTGAAAGCTGTAAATTGAAACATGTATTCAAAGACTCAAGCTTCAGAAAATCACACTTCAAGCAACTATTTCATCCTTGTGGGGCTCTTTGATCAAACAAATATGCAGTCTTTGTCTACACCTTAAGCTTTGTCTTCTTGATGGCTGTAGCTGGGAATGCTCTTCTCATCCTCCTGATCCACAGGGATCCCTGCCTCCACACTCCCATGTATTTCTTCATCAGTCAGCTCTCCTTTATAGACTTCTTGCACATATGTGTGACAGTGCCCAAGATGCTCTTGGACCACATTACTGGAGATAATACAATTTCCTTCTTAGGTTGTGGTGTCCAGATGTTTTTCTATCTGACCCTCGTTGAAGCTGAGGTTTTCTTTTTGACTGTCATGCCCTATGATCGATATACTGCCATTTGTAGACCACTCTATTACCCACTTCTCATGAACCAGAAAGTCTGCCATCTCTTCATGTTTGGATACTGGTTCTTGGGAATGTTTAATGGTGTTTTGCTCACCTCAATGACTATGAGTTTACCTTTTTGCCAGTTCAGGAGAGTCATGAACTTTTTCTGTGAGGCTCCTGCCCTGCTGAAGCTCTCCTGCTCTGACATCTCCTTCTACGAGAGGTTCATGTATCTGTGCTGTGTCTTCATGATCCTCATACCCATTGTGATTATATCTGTTTCATATACTGTTATCCTGCATCTCATCCACAGCATAAATTCAACTGAAGGCAGTAGAAAGGCCCTGGCTACATGTTGCTCCCACATGGTAGTAGTGCTGCTCTTTTTTGGTGCCGGCATATACACCTACATGTTCCCCAGATCCTACCACACAAGTGAACAGGACATGATGGTTTCTGCTTTTTACACCATCTTAATGCCTGTGCTGAATCCCCTCATTTACAGCCTCCAGAACAAAGATGTCACAGGAGCTCTGAGGAACATGATGCCATCAGTGATGACACTAAGAAAAGTTGTAAATGGGAAAACCTAGTAATGACCATGCCTCGCTTCTCCTTTCTTCTTATCTTCCATTCATATCTTTCTTTTCATTCTTCCCCTGGTTCCTGGACCCCAAAATAAAGTCTTAGAAAATATTTCCTCCTCTCATTCCTGAGGCACTTCTCTTTTACACTGCTTGTCTATTTTGAGTAATCAATTTATATCTGGTTCTTTACAGTCCATTATTTACAATGTAATAGCTGGTATATGGAAAACTTTAAAAAACGCCTTATATATTAACACATGTCAAAACTTCATTGTCATTTTCACATGAAATTTGTAGAGTAAATGCTTTAATCCTAAAAATAGATCATTGTAAAGAGTCCTGGAGGGAAACTGGCTATTCCTTAGCATTGCACATTCCCTTAAGTCATAATTCCCTTGTTTCAATCACTTCATGGAATGCTGCAGTTGCATCTACAGTAAGTGTATCTACACATATTTTTCCCCCAAGTGTTGGAAAGTTACTTTTAAAGATAAACACTAAGGGTTTCCATAATACTTGGCCATGTGAACTATCCAGACAAATACCAATCCACATTACAGTTAGAGTTCAAAGAAAATGTTCTGTATCCTATTTTGTTGAGTAGTGACTGGGGTCTTAAAGCTTGTGAGTAACCATTTAAGGTGCAACTGTTGTTCTCTTCACATATAGAGCAAAGTAGAGGGAATAAAAAAAAAAATCTAAGGCACATTTAAAAAAAATAATAATAATCCAAAGGACCAATGGACAATGCAAACCTCAACCTCCACAAGCCTGAAACCAAAAGAATTATATGATGACCAGGTACGAGTAAGGACTGCTCTGAAATTGATTACAGTAAAAGGTCCTGGATAGGGTGGAAGAAATATATGTAAGAAAACTCAAACTCTAAAAAAGACCAGGCTTACTTGTTGGATACAGACTGGTGGAATTCCCAAGAGTTTGGCTCCTCAGTCCTGGAGCTGAACTAGCTCCTGGGGCTCAATTTTCAATCAAACAATAGACAGATATACAAGGTGGATAATAATACTAGGGAGATATGCACTCTTTAGAAGAATCAACCATTAGAGATAAAAGGGGCATCATTCACCTAAGGACAAAATTTAGAAGCCAGTAAAGGTTAGGAAAGTAGAATAAATGGAAAAAGAAACCCAGGAGAAATTGGGATAAGTGATATTACATTGAGGGGATTTCATTCAATGACATGACCAAAATATGTGTGAGCTGTTGAATGTTGTTGTTTTTGTTGTTAGGTGCTTCCAAGTCATCTCCAACTCATAGTGAGCACATGCACAACAGAACAAAACACTGCCTGGTCCTGGGCCAGTTTCATGATCTTTACTGTACCTGAGCACATCATAAAGCCACCGTGTCAATCCATCTCATTGAGGGACTTTCCTGTTTTCGTTGGTCCTCCACTTTACCAAGCATGATATCCTTCTCTAGAGAACGGTCTCTTCTGACAAAATGACCTAAATAGGTGAGACTAAGTCTGGCCATTCTCTCCTCCAAGGAGTATTCCAGTTTCACTTCATCCAGGATAGATTTGTTAGTTCTTTTAGCAGTGCATGGTACTTTTCAGTATTCTTTGCCAACACAACACCTCAAAAGCATCAACTCTTCTTTGGTCTTCCCTATTCATTGTCTGGCTCTCGCATGCATAGAAGGTGATCAAAAACACCATCGTTTGTGTCAGGTGAACCTTAGTCTTAATCTTTGCTCTTCAGTAATTGAAAGAAGACCTTTGCAACAGATTTGCCCCAATGCAACGCATCGTCTGATATCTTGATTGTTGCTTCTATTGTTGCTGATATAGAACCCAGTAATATGAAGTCTTTGACAACTTCAATCTTTTCTCCATTTATCATGATGCTGCTTATTAGTCCACTGGTGAAGAGTTTTGTTTTCTTTATATTGAGGTGTGATCCATATTGCAGATTGTAGTCTTTAATCTTCAACAAGTCAACCTCACTTTAAGCAAGCAAAGTTGTGTCATCTGCATATTGCAGGTTGTTAATGAGTTTTTCCCCAGTCTTGATGTCATGTTCTTCTTCATATAGTCCAGCTTGTTGGAATATATGATAAGCATACAGATTGAATAAATATGGTAAAAGGATACAAACTTGACACACTCTTGATTTTAAACCATGCAATAAATCCCTTGTACTGTCCAAATGACAGCCTCTTTATCTATGTATGGGTTCCTCATGAGTACATTCAAGTGTTCTGGAATTCCCATTCTTCTCAACATTATCCACAATTTGTTATGATCAACAAAATCGAATGTTTTGCATAGTCAATAAAACACAAATAAACATCTTTCTGGTATTCTTTGCTTTGAGCCAAGATCCATCTGACATCAACAATGATATCCCTAGTTCCACATCCTCTTCTGAATTCAGCTTGCATTTCTGGAAGCTTTCTGTCAATATACTGCTGCAACCGCTTTTGATTTATCTTCCTAAGATTTTGCACACATGTGATATTAATTATGTTGTTTGGTAATTTCCACATTCTGTGGAATCACCTTTCTTCAGAATGGATACAAATATGGATCTCTTCCAGTCAGTTGCTCAGGTAGCTGTCTTCCAAATCTCTTGATATAGCCGAGTGTGTGCCTCCAGTCAGGCATCTGCTTGTTGAAACATCTCAATGGGTATACCATCAGTTCTTGGAGGATGTGTCCATTCCTTCAGTGTAGGTTTGACTTCTTCCTTCAATACAATTGGTTCTTGATCATATGCTACTGCCTGAAATGAATAAATATTGACCAGTTCTTTTTTGGTACAGTGACTCTGTGTATTTCTTCCATCTTCTTTTGATCTTTCCTGAATCATTCAATATATTGCCCATAGAAACTTTCAATATTGAAATTTGAGGTTTAAATTATTCCTCAGTTCTTTCAGCTTGAGAAATGCCAAGCATGTTTTTCCCTTTTGGTTTTCTAACTCCAAGTCTTTGTGCATTTCATTATAGTAATTGGCTTTGTCTTCTCAAGTTGCTTTTTGAAATCATCTGTTTAGTTCTTTTGTCTTGTCATTTCTTCCATTGCTTTAACTACTCTCTGCTCAAGGGCAAGTTTGAGTCTCTTCTGACAACCATTTTGGTCTTTACTTCCTTTCCTGTCTTTTTAATGACTTCTTGCTTTCTTCATGGATGATGTTCTTGATGTCATCCCACAATTCTGCTGGTTTTTGGTCATTGGTATTCAGTGCATTAAATCTGTTCTTTAAATGGTCTCTAAATTCAGAAAGAATGTTATCAAGATCATATTGTAGCTTTTGTGGAATTGTTTTAATTGTCTTCAACTTTAACTTGATCATGTATATGAGCAGTTGCTTGTCTGTCCCATGATCAGTTCATTGGCCTTGTTTTGGCTGAAGATATTGAACTTGTCTGTAGCCTCTTGCCACAGATGTAGTCAATCTGATTCCTGTGTATTCCATCTGGTGAAATCCACATATATAGCAATCATTTATGTTGTTGAAAGAAGGTGCTTTCAATGAATAAGTTGTTGGTCTTGTAAAATTATATCATGCAATGTGCAGCATTATTTCTATCACCAAGGCCATATTTTCTAACTATTGATAACTCTAATCTATTTCCAAATTTTGCATTCCAGTCACCATTGATAATCAACACATCTTGATTGTTTTTCAGTGAATTTAAGACTGCAAAAGTTGGTATAAATCTTCAATTTCCATTTTTGGCTTTGGTGGTTGGTGTATAGATATTGCCACCTAGTCAGTGCCATAATTTAGTCTTTAGAAGGCCATTCTATCATTCTGTTAAGCCAGCTGCTTTAGGATGATGGAAAGCATGGTAAGATAAATGAATTTCATGAGAATGGGCCAATTGCTATAACTCATTTGTTTTGAAGTGAGTTCCTTGATCCAAGGGAATGCTGTGTTGTTGTTAGGTGCCATTGACTCATCTCCAACTCTTAGCGACCCTATACCCAGCAGAACAAAGCACTGTGAAGTCCTGTGCCAGGACAATCCCTGTTTTACCTGAGCCCATTGTTGCAGCCACTGTATCAATCCATCTAATTGAGGGCCTTCCCCTTTTTTGTTTACTCTCCACTTTACCAAGCACAATATACTTCTCCAGGGAATGGTTCCTTCTGACAACATGACCAAAGTAGGTGAGACAAAGTCTGGCCATTCTCACTTCCAAAGGGTATTCCAGCTACACTTCTTCCAGGACAGATTTGTTAGTCCTTTGGATTTCTTCTCCAACACCACAGCTCAAAAGCATCACCTCTTCTTTGGCCTTCTTATTCATTGTTCATTTCTCACACACGTAAGTGGCTATTGAAAACACCATGGCTTATGTTAGGCACATCTTAGTGCTTGAAGAGACATCTTTTCTCTTCATCACTTGAAAGTGGTCTTTTGCAGCAGATTTGTCCAATGCAATAGGTCATCTGATGTCTTGACTGCTACTTCTATTGGTGTTGATTATAGAGCCAAGTAGTATGAAAATCTTGACAACTTCAATCTTTTCTCTGTCCATCTTGAAACTGTTTATTGCACCAGTTGTGAGGATTTTTGTTTTCTTATTATTGGGGTGTAATCCATACTGCAGACTAGTTTTTAATCTTCATCAATAACTACTTCAAGTCATCCTCATTTTCAGCAAGCAAATTTGTGTTGTCTGTTTATCTCAAGTTGTTCATGAGACTTACTCTAATCCAGATGCCACATTTTTCTTCATATAGTCCAGCTATATAGTCTTAAATTCATATAGTCTTAAATTCACTGAAAAACAATATGAAGTTGCATGGCATAAAAATTGAATAAGTATGGTGAAAAGATACAACTCTGATGCACTCTCTTCTTGATTTCAAACCATGCAGTATCCCCTTGTTCTTTCTGAACAAAAGCCTCCTGATCTATGTATGGGTTCCTCATGAATACAATCAATTTATGGAATTCTCATTATCTTCAATGTTATCCATAATTTGTCATGATTCACACAATTGAATGCTTTTGCATAGTCAATGAAACACAAGTAAACTTCTTTCCAGGATTCTTCACTTACAGCCAAGATCCGTCTGACATCAATAGTGATATCCCTCATTCCACATCCTTTTCTGAATCCAGGTTGTATTTCTGGAAGTTCTGTGTCAATGTACTGCTGCAACCATTTTTTAATTATCTTCAGTAAGATTTCCATTGCATGTAATATTAATGATATTGTTCTATAATTTCCACATTCTGTGGGATCACCTTTCTTTGGAATGGGTACAAATATGGATCTCTTCCAGTCAGTTGGCCAGGACACTGTCTTCCAAATCTCTTGGCATACCCTAGTGAGCACCTTCAGTGGGGCATCCATTTGTTGATACATCACAATGGGTCTTCCATCAATTTATGGATCCTTGTTCTTCACCAATTCCTTCAGTGCAGCTTTGAATTCTTCCTTCAATATCATTGTTCCTTAATCATATGCCACCTTCTGAAATGGATGAATGTTGATCAATTCTTTTTGGTACAGTGACTCTGTGTATTCCTTCTATCTTCTTTTGATGTTTCCTGTATCATTCCATATTTTGCCCATAGAATTTTTGAATATAGCAACTTGAGATTTATTTTTTTTTCTCAATTCCTTCAGCTTTGGAAATGCTGAGTGTGTTTTTTCCTTTTGGTTTTCTAACTGCAGGTCTTTACACATTTCATTACAATAATTGACTTTGTCTTCTCGAGCTGCTCTTTGAAATGTTATGTTTAGCTCCTTTATCTTGTCATTTCTTCCATTTGCTTTAGCTACTCTCCAATCAAGGACATGTTTGAGTCTCTTCTGACATCCATTTTGGTCTTTTCTTCCTTTCCTGTCTTTTTAATAACCTTTGCTTTCTTCATTGATGATGTTCTTGATGTCACACCACAATTCCTCTGTTTTTTTTTTTTTGTCATTGGTGTCCATTGCATCGATTTTTTTCTTTAAATAGTCTCTAAATTCAGGAGGGATATTATCAAGGTCATATTTTGGTTCTCTTGGATTCATTTTAATTGTCTTCAACTTCAACTTGAACTTGCATATGAGTAGTTGATAGTCTGTTCCACTCTCAGATCCTGGCCTTATTTTGGCTGAAGTTATTGAGCTTCCCCACTGCCTCTTACCATGGATGGAGTCAATCTGATTCCTATGTATTCCATTTGATGAAATCCACGTGTATAGATGTCATTTATGTTGTAGCAAAAAGGCATTTGGAATTAATAAGTTGTTGGCCTTGCAAAATTCTATCATACGATCTCAGTGTTATTTCTGTCACTGAGGTCATATTTTCCAGCTACTGCTAACTCTTGTTTGTTTCCAACCTTTGCATCCCAGTCACCAGTGATAATCAACACATCTTGATTACATATTGTATTAATTTCAGACTGCAGAAGTTGGTGGAAATCTTCAATTTCCTCACCTTTGGCTTTGGTGGTTGGGGCATGGATTTGAATAATAGCAGTATCACCTGGTCTTCCTTGAAGGTATATGGATATTGTCCTATCACAGACACATTGTATTTCAGTACAGATCTTGAAACAGTCTTTGTGATGATGAATGTTAAACCATTCCTCTTCAATTTGTCATTCCTGGCATAGTAGTTCATAAGTCTTTTTTTTTTTTTTTATAATGGCTAAAAACAATCCATTTCAGCTCAGTAATGCCTAGAATATTGATCTTTATGCATTCTATTTCATTTTTGACTACTTCCAATTTTCCTATGTTCATAGTTCATATATTCCATGTTCTGATGATTGATGGATGTTTGCATCAGTTTCCACTCACTTTAAGTCATATCACATCAGCCAATGAAGGTACTGAAAGCTTTACTCCATCTATATCATTAAGGTCATCTCTAACCTGAGGAGTTAGATCTTCCCCAGTCATATTTTCCGTGCCTTCCAGTCTGATGGGCTCATCATCTGGCACTGTATCAGACAATGTTTTAGCTCTATTCATTAAGTTTTCCAGTAATATATCAGACAATGTTTTACTGCTATTCATAAGGTTTTCACTAGCTAATTGTTTGAGAAGTGGATGGCCTCTTCCATCTTCTGAGTCTATCTTAGCCCAGGAGATCCATTGAAACCTATTCATTGTGCATAACATTGCTGGCATTTCACAAAACCGGCAGAATTTTCTCCAGCCCCACAACACATAAGCCATCAAAGGATGGCAAACTGACAGATAAGTTCTCCTCCCTTAGTTGTTACTAAGCACTCTGCACCCACCTTTTTTGGGGCACAGACTTAAAATAAAGTTGGCCCCAAAACCAATCTGAGCAGCCCTGGGCCTTTGTGCCACTTTCTCCAGATCCCAGCCTTAAAATAAAGGTGACCCTGAAGCCAAGCTGAACAGATCCAAGGGAATGCTGTGTTGGATACCATTGTGGTAGATGAGGCATTCTGTAAGTGTATGGATGGAAAAAGCATTTGGAAGAAGCATTTTAGAAGAATTATTGCTTGAAGGGAAGGTAAATCCAGTAAGGAAAAACTGATGGCCTTCCCATGATGAAAGTGGTACAATATAATCAATCTGCCACCAAGTTTCTGGCTGAACTCCCCAAGGAATAGTTCCATACCACAGACTCAGTGTTGGTCTCTGTTGCTGGCAGATTGGGCACTCAGCAATGGCTTTAGCCTAGTCAGCCTTAGTGAGTTGAACTCCATGTTACTGAGCCCATGCATAACTTCCATCCCTGCCAATATGGTCACTTTGTTCATGATCCCACTGGGCAATGACAGGAGTAGCTGGGAAAGAGGATGACTGGTTTCCACAGAACATGTTATCCAATCCACTTAGTTGTTAAAATACCAAGGTCTTTCTTTGGTGAGCACGCACACAAGAGACAAATATCTTCACTTCCTCAGTCCATTCAGAAAGGTTGATATACATACCTCTTCGTCATACCTCTTTGTCACCAATTTTGTAATCATGTTCTGTCCATGTCCCTGACCATCCAGCCAAACAATTTGCCACAGTCCATGAAATAGTATCTGATCAACATCTGGTCATTTCTTTCAAACAAAATATTCAATAAGATGCTCTACTTGAAGTTCTTCCCATTGAGAGGATTCCCCTTCTGCACTGTACTTGAGGGAGTTATCAGAAAGGAGCACCAGTGCTTTTACTATTGACTTTTAAGTGGTACCTTCACATTACACAGAATCATCTTAAACCATATATGAATTTTCTATTTCTCAACCAACTGATCTTAATAAACTATCCTTGAGGACATAGGTGCAGATTAGGATAGGGTGGATAATATGACAGGAGTGGAGACCATGGATATTTGGGCTATGTTCTTGTGCAACTTGTGACTTCAGTTCCTGCTAGAGCCAGATCTTACATATACCACTTCTATTTAATGACATTCTATTTAATGACTTCTATTTAATGCTGTGCACATCCAACTTTATGATTCTATGGGTTAGTTCATGATGGGCAACTCAGCCCACATGGTGAGTTGATGAACAATTGTTAGGCATTCAGGCCAAAAACTATTTCTCAAAAGAAGAATAGTTATTTGAAAAGGATGACAGGGCTTTGCTCTAAAATCTTATTAGTTTGTGTGTGATGGGAGTGACAA
Organism: Orycteropus afer afer; assembly: GCF_000298275.1. NCBI lineage: Eukaryota > Metazoa > Chordata > Mammalia > Tubulidentata > Orycteropodidae > Orycteropus > Orycteropus afer. The sequence continues at coordinate 393,636 of NW_006922349.1, forward strand.
ATAGGGGCCTGTCAAAGACTCCAAACAGCATCTCTGTTGGTACTTTCACCTCAAGTACCATGGGATAAGCTGGATCACATGGCCCAAGTGCCAGTTTCACCTCCATGGTGGATTGAACTGGTTTTAGTATTATCTCTTGTCCTGGGTCCTAATCAAATCTAGTAGCTTTTTGAGTCACTTGATAAATGGGCAACAATAGCACACCCAAATGAAGGATATGTTGCTTTCAAAATGCAAAAAGTTCACCAGGTTTTTGCCCTTTTTGAGTTGTGGGAAGGGCCAGAAGCAATAACTTATCCTTCCCTTTAGTAGGAATATCTCAACATGCCTCACATGACTGGACCCCTAGAAATTTCATTGAGGTTGAAGGTGTCCACATTTTTGTTGAGTTAATTTCCTACCCTTTGGCATGCAAATTTCTTACCAATAAGTCTAGATTTATTGCTACTTCTTTCTTACTGGGTCCATTTAACATAATGTCATAAATGCAATAGACCAGTGTGATGTTTTGTAGTATGGAAAGGAGATCAAGGTTCTTGAAGACTAAATTATGACATAATGCTGGAGGGTTGATATGAGTAGGATGATGAAAGTTTATCTCATTGCTTCCCAGCTGAGGGCAAGCTGCTTCTCATGAAACATTGAAAGTGGAATTGAGAAAAATATATTGGAAAAATTGGTTCCATATCAGGTAACAGGAGATGTCTTAATTTGCTCAAACCATGAAACCACATCTGGAAGAGCAGTTGCAACTGGAGTCACCATCTGGCTACATTTACAGTAATCTGCAGTCATTTTCCAATATCCATCCATTTTTTTGAACAGGCCAAATAGGCAGGTTAAATGAAGATGTGGTGGGAATCATCACTCCTACATCTTTCAAATCCCTATTGGTGACACTAATCTCTGCAATCCCTCCAGGAATGCCATATTACTTTGGTTTACTATTTTCTAGGGAGAAGCAATTCTAATGGCTTCCACCTGGCTTTTATTACCATAATAGCTGTGACTCCACACATTAGTGATACAATGTGGGCATTCTGCCTGCTACTGAGTATGTCTACTCCAATTATACATTCTGGAACTGGCCAAATCAATACAGGATGGGTTCAAAGACCCACTTAACCCACTGTGGCACAGACCTAAAATAAGAATCTATTAATAACTTGACCCACATATATTTCTACTCCAACTAGTGGGTCACAGTCATGTTTTGGATATCTTGGAAAATAGTGTCAATTCAGAGCCAGTGTCTTACAATCCTCAAAAACATCTGATTATGTCCTTTTCCTCAGTAAACAGTGACTATCATAAAAAAAAAGCTTTAGATCCCTTTGGGGAAGGCTGGAAGAAAGATTGAGAGTACAAAATTAGGGGAATGTAGTGGCCAAAATTCCTCATGGGGACCTGGCATCCTCTTCGTTCAAGAGGTTGTGGGTCTGTAACTGACTGAAGTCTAGGAATGGCTTGAGGGGCCATGATTTTCTATTCTAGTGAAACAAATTAGACTGTTTCTCACTTTACTTAGAATTCATCTGCTTATAAAGATAAGATAAATATTTAGTAGACTTCTGGTCTAATCCATTACTTTGTGAGAAGGCAGCATTCTTGAGTATGGAAGACTTTGTGCCTGGTGATGTCATTCACTGGCAGAGACATGTGTAACCGTACCTAAGTAGCCAATGCCATAAGTCCATATAAGTGAGACTATTCTGATTACTGCTTTGATATTTCTGTCCATCATGGTAATCACATCCACCTTGCCTTTGTCAATTAAGTGCTTTTACTTGGCCCTTCCACCAGGGATCTAATCAACACCATTTTAGCTAGATGTCTTAATTCATTTAGGGCATATCTCACTGTCAAATCAGACTTACATAAAACAGAAATCACAGCATTCTTCAAGGATTCTGAGACTCTTCACACATTTGTTCCTCAACATTGTGATAAAATGTGTATCCTCTGGGCATTCCACATATGGACCTATGGATCTAATCTTATCAATCTACTCAAAATTGTTAATTTCCCAAAGCCTTTGGATATCTTCTGCTAAGTATACCAAGGCAAGCTGGTACTTCAGCTCAACTTAATGTGTTGTTATGGTTAGGTGCTGTCGAGTTGTCTCTGAGTCATAGTGACCCTATGCACAGCAGAACGAAATACTGCCCAGTCCTGAGCCATCTCCATAATTCGTGCTATACTTGAGTCAATCGCAACTGCCACCTAGTCAATCCATCTTGTTGAGTGTCTACCCCTTTTTCATGGGCCCTCCACCTTACTGAGCATTACACCCTTCTCCAGGGAATGGTCTCTTAAGACAACATGACCAAAGTATGTGAGATGATGTCTGGCCATTCTCACCTCCAAGGAGCATTCTGGCTGTACTTCCTCCAGGACAGACCTGTTAGTTTTTTTAGCAGTCCACAGGACTTTCAGCATTCTTCCCCAACACCACAGCACAAAAGCATCAATTTTTCTTTAGTCTTCCTTATTCATTGTCCAGCTCTCACATGCATATGAGATGATTGAAAATACCATGGCTTGTGTCAGGTACACCATATTCTTCAAGGAGACATCTTTGCTCTTCAGCACTTCAAAGAGGTCCTTTGCAGCCAATTTGCCCAGTTCTATACACTGTCTGATGCCCTGACTGCTGCTTCCATTGGTGTCAATTGTAGACAAGCAATGTGAAGTCTTTGACAATTTCAATTTTTTCTCCGTTTATTGTAATGTTGTTTATAGGACTAGTTGTGAGGATTTTTGTTTTCTTTATATTGAGATGTAATCTATACTGCAGACTGTATTGTTCAACCTTCATCAGTAAGTACTTCAAGTCATCCTCACTTTCAGCAAGCAAAGATGTGTCATCAGCCTATTACAGATTGTTAATGATTCTTCTTGCAATCTTGATGCCATGTTCCTCTTCATATAGTCCAGGCTCTCGGATTGTTTGCTCAGCATACAGATTGAATAAGTATGGTGAAAGGATACAACCCTGATGCATTCCCTTCTTGATTTTAAACCATGCAGTGTCCCCTTGTTCTCTTCAAATGGCAGCCTCCTGGTCTAGGTAGAGGTTCCTCATGAGTACAATTAAGTGTTCTGGAATTCCCATTCTTCTCAATGTTATCCATAATTTCTTATGATCCACACAATCAAATGTTTTTGCATAGTCAATAAAATACAAGTAAACATCTTTCTGGTATTCTTTGCTTTGATCCAAGATCCATCTGACATCAGCAATGATATCCCTCATTCCATGTACTCTTCTGAATCCAGCTTGCATTTCTGGAAGTTCTCCGTCAACATACTTGTGTTAGACTGGGTTCTCTAGATAAATAAAACCAGTAAAGCTTATAGAGAGAGAGAAAGATAAATTTGTCTTAGGAAAATGATTCACACACTTATAGAACCTGGAAAGTCCAAAGTTCTTGGAGCAAACGTCAAGCTTGAGGCATTTCCCAACTCTCACAACTGCAGGGACTGAAGAGTTCAAGGTTGGCAGGCAGTATACTGGCTTTTGACTCCAATGAATGATGAATCCAAGATCTCCAGGCCAAATGGTGGATTGTTCACTCATGGAGAGTTTTAGGCAGAACAACAGAATTCCGATCGACAGAAGAGTGTCTCTTTTCCCGGGATGTCCATAAATATACTGGAAGCAGGCCACACCCCTAGGGAAACTCCCTTTCAATGGATTGACTGCTCAAAACATATTCATCTGATCCCATAATTGGAATAACCACACCACAACTTCTTAAACCACACAGAATTGTGGTCCAGTCAAGTTGACACACAGCTCCAACTATCACAATACTGCTGCAACTGTTTTTGAATTGTCTTCAGTAAGATTTTATTGCATGCAATATTAATTATACTTTTCAAAAATTTCCACATTCTGCGGGATCACTTTTCTTTAGAATGGATACAAATAAGGATCTCTGCCAGTCAGTTGGCCAGGTAGCTGTCTTCCAAATTTCTTGGCATAACTGAGTGAATGCCTCCAGTGGGACATTCGTTTGTTGAAACATCTCAATGGGTATTTCATTCAATTCCTGGAGCCTTGTTCTTTGCCAATTCTTTCAGTGCAGCTTTGACTTCTTCCTTCAACATCATTGGTTCTTAAACATATGCCACCTCCTGAAATGGATGAAGATCAACCAGTTTTTTTCAGTACAGTGACTCTATGTATTCCTTCCATGTTCTTTTGATGCTTCTTGCATCATTCAATATTTTGCCCATAGAATCTTTCAATATTGCAACTCAAGGCTTCAATTTTTCCTCAGTTCTTTCAGCTTGAGAAATGCTGAGCATGATCTTCTCTTTTGATTTTTTAACTCAAGGTCTTTGCACATGTCCTTAGAGTAATTGGCTTTGTCTGCTTGAGATGCTCTTTGACATCTTGTGTTCAACTCTTTTATCGTGTCATTTCTTCCATTTGCTTTAGCTACTCTCCACTCAAGGACACGTTTCAGAGTCTCTTGTGACATCCATTTTGGTTTTTTTTCTTTCTTTTTTATATTTTAATGACTTCTTGCTTTCTTCGTAGATGATACTCTTGATGTCATCCCACAATTCTGGTTTTCGGTCACTGGTGTTCAATGCATCAAATCTATTCTTTAAATGGTCTCTAAATTCAGGAGGAAAATATTAAAGGTCATGTTTTGGCTCTCATGGACTTGTTTAAATTGTCTTCAACTTCAAGTTGAACTTGCATGTGAGCAGTTGATGGTCTGTTCCACAATCACCTCTTGGCCTTGTTTTGGCTGAATATATTGAGATTTTCCCTCTCCTCTTGCCACAGGTGTAATCAATCTGATTTCTGTGTATTCCATCTGGCAAAGTCTATGTGTGTAGTGCCATTTGTGTTGTTGAAAAAAATGGTATTTGCAAGGAATAAGTCATTGCTCTTTCACAATTCTATCATGCAATCTCCAGCATTATTTCTATCACCAAGGATAAATTTTCCAACTACCAGTGATTCTTCTTTGTTTACAACTTTTGCATTTCAATGACCAGTGATAAGCATCACAAGTTGATTGCATGTTTGGTCAATTTCAAACTGCAGAAGTTGATTAAAATCTTCAATTTCCTCATCTTTAGCTTTGGTGGTTGGTGCATAAATTTGAATAATAGTAGTATTAACAGGTATTCCTTGCAGGCATATGGATATTATCCTATCACTGACAACATTGTACTTCAGGACAGTTCTTGAAACACCCTTTGTGATGATGAATGCCTTGCCATTCTTCTTCAATAGATCATATAATTGTCTCATTCAAAATGGCCTAAATCAGTCCATTTCAGCTGACTAATGCCTAGGATATCAATCTGTATGTATTCCATTTCATTTTTTATGACTTCCAATTCTCCTAGATTCATACTTCGTACATTCCATGGTCTGATTATTAATGGATGTTTTCAGCTGTTTCTCCTCAATTTGAGTCATGCCACGTCAGCACATGAAGGTCCTGAAAGATTTACTTTATCCATATCATTAAGGTTGGTTCTACTCTGCTGAAGCAGCTCATTCCCAGTCCTATTTTCAGTGCCTTCCAATCCAAGGGGCTCACCTTCCTGCACTGTGTTGGACAACATTTCTGAGCTATTCATAAAATTGCCCAGTATTGTATCAGACAGTGTGTCTCTGCTTTTCATAAGCTTTTCCCTGGCCAGTTTTTGAGAAGTTGGCCTTCTCCTTTTTCTTGTTCTGTCTTAATCTGTAAGCTGCGTTGAAACTTGTGCACCATGTGTAACTCTGCTGGTGTCAAAAACACCAGTGGCACAGCCTCAAGCCTCAAAGCAACATACAAGCCCCACAGGATGACATACTGAAAGACAAGTTTGTCTCCCTTAGCTGTTAGAAACCTCTGTGCCCTCCCCTTACCTAATTCCTACCTGGAAACTGCCACTTTGTGGTCCCTGGCCTCTCTCTCCCTTTCCTGGCTCTAGGGGGCTGGGGGCATAGCCTTGCTTCCCTCCCCTTTACCTAGATATCCTGCTACTCCAGAGGTTTCTGGCCTCTCCTGCTCCCTGCCTTTCCTGGCTCTAGGGGGCTTGTGGCCTAGCCTTGCCTCCTGTCCCTTTTTACCTGGATATCCTGCCACTCCGCAGGTCCCCAGCCTCTCCTGCTCTCTCCCTTTCCTGGTCCTACGGGTTTGGTGCCTAGCTTTGCCTCCCACCTTTTTTAGCTGAATATCTTGCCACTCCAGAGGTCTCCAACTTAGTGTAGGCCACTGCATAATTCATGCTTCAGAAACCAACCAAATAAAGAATTAGATGCTGTCCTAACCTCTTGAGGTGAAATATTGAATGAAAAATCTGTACTTATTGAGGCAAATTTAATAAACTCAGACTGATCCAACTTATTCTTTCACCATTATCCCACACCCTTAATAGCAAGTCCTAAACATATTCTCCAGGTTTCTGTTATACATATTAGAAACATCAAGCAGTTCTTTTAGAGTGTAGTATACTTCTTCCTTTGTCATACTTTGTATCTAATTTTGAGGGGTTCACTGTGGTTTAAGTCCAATTATAGGAGCTCTGGTGACATAACGGGAGAGGAACTTGACTGCTAACAAGAAGGGCAGCAGTTGAAACCCACCAGTGCTCCATGGAAGGAAGACTGGCCAATCAACTTCCGTAAAGATTTACAGCCTCACAAACCCAATGAAGGTAGCTATGAGTTGGAAACAACTTGATGACAGCAAATTTGGTTTTTTGTTTTTGATTTTGTAGGTCTGGAAGCAAAAATTCATGGTGAATGTGGTTCCTGGAAACATTTAGCAATATCTCTTGAGGAATATGTCTCAGATGATGCCCCAGACAATGCCCTAAGTATCAGCCTATGTGATATCTCAGGCAATGACTCATTAGACACAAGTAGATTAATCTCATCAGATGAGAGTAAGTGGGTGGTTTTACTGGCAGGTGTCTCCATATTCCTGATTATCTGCCTGTGTTAGGCTGAGTTCTCTAGAGAATCAAAACCAATAAAGCTTATATACATATATATAGAGAGAGAGATTTATCTTAGGAAAATGGCTCACACACTTATAGCAGCTGGCAAGTTCCAAGTTCTTTGATCAAATGTCAAACTGAAGACTTTTCCTAGTTCATGCAGCTGCAGAGGCTGATGAGCACAAGGTTGGCAGGCAGTATACCGGCCACTGACTCCAATGAATGACAAATCCAAGGTCACCAGGCCGAATGGTGGATTGTTTGCTCATGCAGCACAACAGGATCTCAATCCACAGAAGAGTGTCTCATTTTCCCAGAATGTCCATAAATATATTGGAAGCAGGCCACACCCCTAGGGGAACTCCCTTTCAACTGATTGGCTGCTCAAACATATACATCTGATCTCATCATGGGAAAACCCACATCACAACTATTTAAACCACTCAGAATTGTGGTCCAGCCAAGTTGACACACAACTCCAACTATCACAGTCCATCCCTTGTCAACTGGGCATTTGTACACATCTCCTTAACCATATATAATCTCTAAATAAGGACACTTATAAAGTCATATTTGCACCTAACATGACTAACATATGTACAACCAAAACACATTAACCCTATTCACATTTCATAGTTCATAACAGAAGGAAACAAAAATATTTGATGCATATATACAATGAAGAATTATAACAATCACAATCCTCATTTCTGCAACTGGTCATGTGGTCATAGCTGATATTCAGAACTACATTGTTCCACCATCCATTCCATTTTTTACTTTTTCCTTACCAATTGGGATGCCTTTGATTTCACTTCCTAGCCTTATTGTCCTGGTTAGGACTTCCAATACAGTGTTGAATAGAAATTGTGATAGAGGCCATCCTTGTCTGATTCCTGTTGACAAGGGAAATGGTTTCATTCTCTCTCCATCGAGAATAATGTAAGCTGTTGGTTGTGCATATATCTGCTTTATTGTATTGAGGAATGTCCCTTCTATTCTTATTTTGCTGAAAATTTTGATCAGGAATTGGTGTTAAATTTTATCAAATGGCTTTTCTGCATTGAATGATATACTCATATATTTTCATTCTTTTATTTATTTATGTGATGCATGGTGATGATTGTTTTCCTAATGTTGAACCATACTTGCATACCTGATATGAACCTCACTTGTCCATAAGCTATTATTTTTTGATATGTTATTGGAGTTGTTGGATAGGATTTTGTTGAAGATTTTTGCATCTGTATTCATGAGGGATTTTGGTCTGTAGTTTTCCTTTTCAATGATGTCTTTGTTTGGCTTTGGTATCAAGGTTATGTATGGTCATAAAATGAATTTTGAAGGATTCCTTCGTTTTCTATGTTCTAGGACAGTTTGAGTAGGATTGGTGTCAGTTCTTCTCTAAATGTTAGGTAGAATTCTGCAGTGAAACTGTCTGAGCCAGGACTTATTTTTGTTAGTAATTATTTTTAAGACAAGTTCAATTTATTCTTTTGTTATGGGTCTGCTCAACTTTTCCACCTCAGTCTGTGTTAGTTTAGGTAAGTAGTGTGTTTCTTGAAATATGTCCATTACTTCTAGATTTTCAAATTTATTGGAGTACAGTTCTTCATAGTATACTGATATTATCCTGTTTATTTCAGTTGGTTCTGTTGTGATGTCACCCATTTTATTTCTTATTCATGTTTATTTCTATTTGCTCCCTCATTTCTTTTGTTAAATTTGCCAGTAATTTGTTGATTTTATTTATCTTTTCAAAAAAACACATTCTAGTCTTGTTGATTTTTTTTTTTTTTTATTGCCTGCTTTCTGTTTCATTTATTTCTTCTCAAATCTTTGCTATTTCTTTTCTTCTGGCGATTATTGGCTTTCTTTGTTCTTGCTCTAATTGTTGGAGATGTTAGTTTAAGGTGTTGATTTTGGCTCTTTCTTCTCTTTTGATGTGCATATCTGTTTCTTTAAATTGGCCTTTGATTACTGCTGTGTTCCAAAGATTTTGGTGTTTTCATTTTCATTTGATTCAAGGAATTTTTTAATTTCATATTTTATTTCTTCTATTACCCAGTAATTCTTAAGGATTGTGTTATTCAGTTTACATATGTTTACTTTTTTCATTGATCTTCCTATTTCTGATTTCTAATTTTACAGCATTGTGATCTGAGAAGATGTTTTGCAGTATTTTAATGTTTTTAACTTATTAAGCTTTGCTTTTTGGCCTAACATATGGTCTATCATGGATAATGTTCCACATGCACTGGAAAAGAATGTATATTGTGCTGTTGTTGGGTGAAGTGTTCTGTAAATGTCTGTAAGGTCAAGTTGATGGACTGTATTGTTTAGCTCTTCTGAGTCTTTTTTAAGTTTCTCTCCAGTTCTATATTTGAAAATGGTCTAGTAAAGTCTCCTACTATGACTGTGGACTCATCAATTTGTCTTTTAAATTCTGTTAAAATCTGATTTATGTATTTTGGGGTTCTTTCATTAGATCCATAGATATTTATTATGGCTATGTCTTCTTGTTTAATTGATCCCTTAATCATTATATAATGTCCTTCATTGTCTCTCATGGAGGTTTCTGTCTTAAAATCAATTTTATCAGAAACTAATATTACCACTTCTGTTCTTTTTTGGTTGCCATTAGCTTCATATATCTTTTTCCAAACTTTGATTTTTAGTTTATTCTTATCTTTTTCTATAAGGTATGTCTCTCATAGACAGCATATTGATGAGTGTATTTTCTTATTCAGTCTGCAACTCTCCATATCTTTAGTGGTACATTTAATCCATTTACATTCAGTGTAATTATTGACAAGTATGGATCGATTGCTGTCATTTTGCTATGTTTTGTGTGTATGTGTGTCTGTGATTTTTCCTGGCTTCTTTTTTCCATGTAATTTTCTGTGTTGAGCTCATTTTGTTTATGAATCTTGTTATTATTTCCTTCATTGCTGTTTTAGTATTTGCTAAATATTTGTGCCTTTCCTCCTTTTTATTGTGATGTGAAGGTTTATCATTTTTCTTTGAAGTTATCCTCTGATTTATAATTTTCTTCTTGAGTTTAGAACAATACATTCTATCTTGTAATTGTCTTGACTTCCTCACTAGTTAGACGTTCTGGAACTACATTTTTTTTTCCTTTTTTTTTTTTTTTTTTTTTTTTTTTGTTTTGTGGTGTCCTCCTTTGCCAATCAATGTCTCTGGTTCCTTGTATATTATCTTGTAAATTTATTTTACTTTGAGTACTTCCATAAGTGGGTGGGTTTCTAGGTTATGTCATCATGCGTATTAATGGTCAGTTGTTGTTTTCTTTTATTATTGGTTCTCTGTCCAAAGGACTCTCTTTAGTGTCTCATGTAATGTTGGTCTTGTTTTAACAAATTCCCTTAATTTATGCTTATCTGGAAATCTCCTAATTTCACCATCATATTTGAGGAACAGTTTTTCTGGGTACCTAATTTTTGTTTGGAAATTTTTTTGTTTGTTTTAGGGTTTTATATATACCATCCCATTGCCTTCTCACCTGCATGATTTCTGCTGAGAAATCAGGGCTTAGTCCTATTGTTTGCCCTTTGTAGTTAGCTTTTCTTTCTTTTACTTTCTTTCTCTTTCTTTCCTTCCTTCCTTCTCTTCTTTCTCTCTCTCTCTCTCTCTCTTTTTCTTTCTTTCTTTCTTTTTTATGACAGTTCACTGCATATTCAACATTCTTCACCAACACCACAAGTTAAAACACAGGAATTCTTCTGTCTTCCTTGTTTATTATCCAACTTTTGTAAGCATATGAACCATTTGATAGGACATGGCTTGGGTCAAATTCACCTCAGGCATCAAAGTGACATCTTTACTTTTTCAAAATTTGAAAGAAGTTTTTCACAACTTGTTCAATGCACTATGTTGTTTGATTTCTTGACTACCAATTTCATGGATGTAGACTGTTGATCCAATGGAAAAACAACTTAGTATGTAATTTATAGAGTGACACATAATATATAGAATTGCAAGGTAATAAAATACATAAAATACTAAATAAGAAATCAAATACTAAAATTTAAGTTCTAACCAACATGTACAACCCTGTATATTTGTATATTTCTGTATACATTTTGAATTCATTCTTCATGTAAATCAACTCCTCTGGTTATAGATATATTGGTATACATTTTGTTGCATCTCAAATGAGACCAAATAAGTTACAGGCTTTTGTGAGCATTTACAAAATTTTAGACTTTTTTTAAGATTAAAAATTAATAAAATTAAAAATTATGATAAATACAATGGATAAATATATGCACTGTGATGTTATTAATTAAAATAATTATTAAATTCAGACTTCAACAGTTCAATTTTAAATGGAGCTTACAGCAGCTGATTATCTCATTTTCCTAGTATATTGACACGGAACTTCCCATCTATTACCAAGATGCAAAGTCAAGGCAAGAGTGGCATGAAAGTTAAGGCTGTTGACAACTCCAAAACCATTTTATGCTACTCTAATATGCTTGAATTTTTCCTAACAGAAAGAAGGATCCATTGAAATATCTGCATCTTGAAATACCTAATGCTGTACCAATCTGTGTCTATGTATCTATATAGTTGACACACATAAACACCTATATCAAAATAAAATAAAAAGATGCAACAAAATGTATACCAATCATCTCTGATGCTATGAATATGATGCAGTGATCTGTCAACTGAAAACACAGAAGACCTGGCATCACCTGGTTTCCAGTCCATATTAGTAAAAAAGATAGGGATAAGGATTGTGTTAAGTGGCAGTAACTTCATCCTGTCAGGATGTAAATCACCTTCTTACACATTCATCTGAATATATGTATCTCTTTCCTAATTTCTTGCTTCCAGAATGACAGCGTTCATAAATTATTTGTTTTATGAAAATAATAATGATTTGATCCAACCAGTATATTTACAGTGTGGTTTAAGTAAAGTAAAGTGTAAGTAAAGATATTAGGTGATAACTCCAACACTATTTTGTTAGTTTGTCCTATATTAGAAGTAAAAACATAAAAAATAAATTAGTTAATTAACCAAACTCACTGCCATCCAATCAGGCCTGACTCATCGCGATCCCTCTTTGAGTTTCCAAGGCAATAGCTCTACGGAAGTAGATTGCCCAGTCTTCCTTCTGGGAAAGTAAAAACATAAGACAAGTTAAATTTCCTAAATTTTTATTGCCTACATCCAAGTCTTCACATTTTGGTTAAAGGCTAAAGAATCATAAATATTCATCACTTTTACTTATACCCTTATGTTCCGTGAGATTAGAACAATCAACTAAGTCTGTGGAACTTTAATGTAGATTAGTAATTGAACTAGGTAGTGTTTATGGCCAAATAGTATTGAGGACATTGGTATTTATTCTGTAATCCTTATTTTCAATATTTGAATAAATCCATTCATAGGCACTTACTAAATACACAACTTATGACACTAGAATGCTGAAGGTTTAACTTATGAACTATGACCTAAGGAGTTTTGGAAAGTGAGAAATTAACCAATACTTCTTACAGGATTCTGAAAGGATCTGAAATCTTCACAGATAACCACTTTTATTATTAAAGCATTGACTCCCCAAATGTCATAGTAAAATGAACAATGAAGTGGGATGGGAAGATACAAGGCAATTGTGAATGTATTCTTTATGTCAACTATTGAATCCCACATATGAGGATTTCATTAACTTAAACCAAGATGACTACCACATGCATGAGAGGGCATATCTGGAAGGACTTTTTGCTGGAGAACTGGAGTCAGAGAACAGAATGAGAGAAGGACTAGGGAAAGAAAGAAAACAGTATTGAGAATAGGGATACATATGGTCATTCTTAGGTTTTTTCACAACTTTTCTTAGACTCATCCCTGAGTGCATTATGCTTCTCAGAACGCCTATGATATCTTTGTTCCAATGTTGGTAAATGAGAGGGTTTAGATCAGGAGTGATGATGGTGTAAAAGGAAGATGCCTTTATATTCTGCTCAGTTGTGTTGTCTGAAGTGGAATGCATATAAATGTAGATGACAGCATCCAAAAAGTGCAGCACTACCTCCATACACGTTGGTGCTCCACCATGGGAGAAGCTATCTGACTTATAGATTGTGGATTCATCAGAACCTACAGCTATGAGTCAGGAGAAGTCTCTAGATTAGCGTCTGACCCATGGACTTGGAAGTGGCCAGCCTTTACAACCTTGTGAAGCATTTCTTTGAGACAAATGTCTCTCTCTCTCTCTCTCTCTCTCCTGTACATATATAAGCTTCACTGGTTTTGCTTCTTTAGAGAACCTTAGCAATATTTGGTTCTGAGCATGGTTCTGTAAGAATATCCTTGTCCTGACCACAAGAACTTATACAGTGTAAGAATTTCCTACTTCTGGTACCCTGGCTGAAAGAAGTGAAATACCAGCCAAGTTCCTGCTAGTTACCCAGAGCATTCTCATGTCCCAACCACTCCTGTTCACCCATGTGAAATTGATCTGAATTATGTTCTTAAGAGAGCTACATATGTTACAAGCCAAAAAACACGCTCATCAGAAGCCATGACACTGCACCCTCACTGCACCTTCCAACATGTTAATAAACCTAATGCATAGTTAGTGAGTTACTACAAAGCCCATGAATAATCATAACTTCTGTATTTCTTGTCCTATCTCGACCCTGAAATCCCTAGCTTTGGAGTGCTTCACTTGAGATGTAGTCTCCAAGCTCTTTGCTTGCCGGCCTAGAATAAAGCTTGCTTCCTCAGCACTCAAGCTTGGCGTCTCACAACCTTGGTAGTTGCACCAGGTGGAAGTCTACCCATCAGGTTTCAGCTCCAGAGAAACAAAAGTGTAAGGAAGAGTTTTCTCAATGTGTTCTTAAGTCTCACTAGTCTTGAAGTTGTTGATGTCTCTGCCTCATTAGCAAAGACCAAACAAAAACAAACAAACAAACAAGCCAACCCACTGCCATCTAATCAATTTTGACTCATAGAAATGCTTTGGACACAGTGGAACTGCCTATAGGGTTTCCATGACTTTAAATCTTCCTAGAAGCAGGCTACCTCATCTTTCTATTGAAGAGAGGCTGGTGGGCTGTAACCAATGAGCTTTTTGTTAGTAGCCAAATGCCTTAGCTCATGCACCACCAGAGCTCCTTATTATTAAAGAGGAAACTGCTAATCCATGGTATGAGATGGTAATATTAATATGCAATATATTATGAAAAACAGAACAAGTGTTCAGAAGTGAGGCTTTGGATGATTTTGTGTTTGATACTTTTCTGAAATTTTGCCAGAATGCAAAATATAAAGCAACTTGCTGGTAGGTCATATTTAACACTAGACAAGATAGTGAAAGAATGAGATAAGCTCAGGGCATATGAATCACAGCTTAAGTTCCACATAAAAGACCTCAAAGTTTCTGATTATGTCCTAAAGGAAAGCCTTATTTCTTGTAGTAACATAACTGATGTTGATGGAAACCAAACCCAGAGCCTTGTCTAAAGAGTAGATATATATTACAACCTCAATTGAATTGTCAATCCTGAATGGTATCTGAAGTTAAAGTGAGGTAATATTTTGAGAATAAATAGGATCCTTAAATTTGTGATGGAGACATATGGGCAGTATGACAGTTGGACTTGTCTGTCATGCACCATTTGACCTGGTGATCTTGGATTCATCATTTGTTGAAGTAAACAGCCAGTATACTCCCTGCCCACCTTGAGCTTGTCAGCTCCTGCAGCTGTGTGAGTCATGAAATGCCTTCAGTACAACGTTTGATCCAAGATCTTGGGACTTGCCAGCTTCTATAAGCGTGTGAGGTGTGAGCCATTATCCTAAGATAAATTTCTCTCTCTCTCTCTCTCTCTCTCTCTCT
>NW_006922349.1:408584-413000 GCF_000298275.1 Orycteropus afer afer
GTTTTACTTCTCTAAAGAACCCAGCCTAACACATTTGGTACTGAGAGTGGTTCTGGAGAGACAAAATCATAAGGAATAAGGATAAACTTCCTAAATTGTTTCTCATTGATTCTGTTTTGGTTCTCCAATTTGATTAATTGTTAAGGCACGGATGACTCTGCCTCCATTAGTAAAGATGGCCCTGCTAATCTATGGCATGAGATAGCAACATTAGTATGCAAAATAACACCACCAATATATCAAGTATTTTTGAAAAGTGAGGCTCTGGGTGACTGCATATTTGATACGTTTCTGCAATTTTGTCAGTGTGAGGAGTATAAAGAATCTGGTTAGTTTGTCCTGCTTACACTAGACAAAGTGGTGAAAGTGTGAGATGAGTTCAGGGCTGCTGAGTCACAGCTCAAGTGCTGCATAAAAGACCTCAATGCTTCCAGTTGTGCTCTGCAAGAAAGCCTTATTTCTTCCAGTAACAGAGCTGATATTGCCGAAAACCAAACCCAGAGTCTTATTGCAAGAGTGGCTGAATTAAAATGCCAATTGCATTGCCAACCCAGAATATTGTCTGAAGTTAAAGTGAGGGCATTGAATGAGGAAAAAATGGGATCCTGAAACTTAGAATGGGGATATATGGGCAGCAAGATGAGGATACAGAGTCTGTAAATTCTGTTAAATCACTCCCATTTGAAGGGATTACTATAAAACCATCATCCCCTCCACCTCTGTTTGATGGGATTAACCCAACTGTTCCTGCTGAGTCATTGCCTGAGGTAGATGCCATGGAAGACATTGCTGAATGTTCTTAGGAACTGACCCAACCACTCATTGTTGCTGCTAGACCTATAACTAAAGGTAAGTCCAAGAGAACACCAAAAGGTGAAATACAAAGTATGACAGAGGAGGTGGTTCACAATGCCTGAAAAGACCTACTTGATTTTGGTAACATGTACAGGCAGAAACCTGGAGAATATGTAAGGGAATGACTACTGATGATATGGGATAATGGTGTAAGGAATGTAACATTGGATCAGTCTGAGTTTATTGATTTAGGCCCACTCTGGTGGCATAGTGCCTGACAGTTGACTGCTAACCAGAAGGCAGGCAGTTCAAACCCACTAGCCACTCCTCAGAAGGAAGGTTGGGCAATCTACTTCCATATGGATACCACCTTGGAAACTGAAGGAAGGGTCACTATGAGTCAGGTCCAACTCCAAGGCAGTGAGTTTGGTTTGGTTTGGAAGTATGGATTCTTCTTTCAATGTTTTAGCTTGAGAGGTTAGGAAAAAATGTAATTGTTCATTTGGTTAGCTTATGATGCATGGATTTTGTGGAGGTGTACCTTAAGTCATGTTGAAGTACCAAACCTGCCTTGGTGTAATGTAGAAGAAGGTATCCATAGGCTTAAGGAAATTGGCATGTTAGAATGGATTTATCAGATTAGACCCCTAGAGCCAGAAATGGAGAGCCCAGAGAATACCCCTTTCACGAGTATGGTGAGGAATAAATTTGTGAAGGGAGTCCTAGGATCCTTGAAGACTGCTGTGATTGCTATTTGACATAAGCTGGATTTGACAGTGAGAATTGCTCTAATTGAACAAAGGCATTTAACTACAATGGGGATGATTGGACCCTGTGGTAGTAGAGGCCAAGTATTTGGAATATTGCCATATGTCTGGAATACAGGAGATTCTTTAGGATGTCTCTTAGTACTACCATACCCTGTGATTAAAGTCAATGGGAAATTACAACAACCTGATTCTAATATGACTACTAATGGCTCAGACCATTCAGGAATGAAGGTTTGGGTCACCCCACCAGGCAAAGAACCATGACCCGCTGATGATATGATCCTATACCTAGAAAACCCAAAAGACTTAGCCAAAAAACTATTGGAACTAATTGAGAGATTTAGCATAGTGGGTGTTGTGGTTACCTAGTGCCACTCTGACAGGAATATACATCAAATGGGATGGCTTGATGAAACAGAAATTTTTTTCTTTTACAATTTGGAGGCTTTAAGTCCAAGTTCAAAGTGCCAGGCTCCAGGGGTTGGGCCTCAGCTCTGCCTCTTGCTCCTGGCCCACTGAAGCTAGAGACAACTCTTCACTCAGGCAGCTACTGGCTGCTGAGGCTAACAAGCCCAAGGTCGACAAATAAAATGGCACAGACCACAATGTTACCAAGCCACATGGCAGGCCATTAACTCAAGTTCATTGAAAGTCCCAGGATCAGCAGAGCATGGTAGGTTTCTTAATAACAACTCATCTACATGCAGGGTTCAAGAGTGTCATAATCTAGAGACTATTCCCAAAGTGATTTCTTATATACAGAAACCAGACCACATACCCAAAGGCAGCTACTAAGCTACTCACAGTAGATTCCACCATGGAATTGATTACCATTCTCATCATAGGGAATACTATATCCAGCTGCCCAGCCACTCAACCAAGCCTAACTAAGTTGACACACAAACTTAACCACCACAGTGACAATATACAAGATCAACTTCCAAAAATCAGTTGGATTCATCTACACCAGCAAAGAGATTGGGGAAAAAGAAATAAGGGAATCGATACCATTTACAGTAGCTACCAAAAAAAAAAAAAAAATCAAATATTTGGGAATAAATCTTACCAGGGACATAAAAGACCTGTACAAAGAAAACTACAAAAGACTTCTCCAAGTAACCATAAGAAATCTGTGTAAATGGAAGAATATAACATGCTCATGGATAGGAAGATTCAACATCATGAAAATGTGAATTCTACCCAAAGCAATCTATACATAATACAATCCCAATCCAGATCCCATCAACATTCTTAAAGGATATGGGAAAACCCAATCACTAATTTTATATGGAAAGGAAAGAGGAAGGAGACCTCAGATAAGCAAAGCACTATTAAAGATGAAGCACAAAGTAGGAGGTGTCACACTTCCAGATCTCAAAACCTACTATGTAGCCACAGTAGTCAAAATTGCCTGGTATTGGTACAACTCCAGACATGTAGATCAAAGGAATAGAATTGAAAACCTAGAAATATATCCATTGACCTATGGTCAGCTCATCTTTGACAAATGGCTGAAATCCATTAAATGGGGAAGGGATTGTGTGTTTAACAAATGGAGCTGACAAAACTGGATATCCATTTGCAGAAAAATGAAACAAGATCCACACCTCACACCATACACAGAAACTAAATCCAGTTAGATCAAAGGCTTAAATATGAAACCTAAAACTATAGAGTTCCTCAAGGAAAAACTAGGGGTAAATTTAGATGCCCTAATATATGGCATAAAGAGTGTAGCAAGCGTAACCCAAAATGCACAAACAGCAGAAGATAAACTAGATAAATTTGTTGCTGTTGTTGTTATGTGCCGTCGAGTCGGCCCCGACTCATAGCGACCCCTCCTTGGGTTTCCGAGGCAGTATCACTACGGAAATAGGATTGCCCAACCTTCCTTCCGAGGAGTGGCTGGTGGGCTTGAACTGCCAGCCTTCTGGTTAGCAGTCAAGTGCTTTAGCCACTATGCTACCAGATCTCCTAAACTAGATAAATGGGACCTTCTAAAAATTACACTTTTATGTGCTCCCAAAGATTTCTCCAAAAAGTCAAAAGAGAACCTACAGATTGGGAAAAAATATTTGGCAATGACTGCAGTGAATTTTTTGATGTGGCTCTTCTAGCCATTATCTTTCATTCTGTGACGTAGTGTACATCCTGTTATCCATGCCTATTTAGGGTGGTGTGGTAGTTAAGGTCAGGTATCAACTTGACTGGGTTCTGTGATGGGATTTGCCTTGAGCTACTGATTGTTAAAGCCATCCACTTAGGTTAATACTGTTGGAGCAACACAGGTGGAATGTATCTTGAGTCCTGCCTTGCTGGAGGTTATAATTCAAATCAACACCCTTAGTTTGCTGGAGGTTATACCGATGAATCTTCTGGGAAGGTTTGCCCTCGTCTTGCTCTGTTTTTGTGTTTTGGCTCATCCTCATCTCACCCCTGGATTTGGGACAGCAGCCATCATCCGATCTGCTGATTGAAGTTCATCAAATCCCAAGAATTGGGAGGATCCTACAGAGCCACTCACAGACTTGGGACTTGCCAGCCTACCAGCCTCCACCACTACTACGTGAGATGATCCCTTGGGTGTCTGTGAGTTCTGTGAGGTGTTACAGTGAAATACAGAAACCTAGGGTGGGGGAAATTATTGGAAGGAGGAAGAGGAGTTAATGTCTGAAATGATGGAGTGGCACAGTAGTTTGGACATTTGGGACATCTTTAACCTCCGCCTCATGGGATCGGCCTTATGCTGATCTTTCTGAGAGAAATTGTTCAAGCAATGACATAACTGATGAGGCAATTATTCTAAAATTTACAGAAAACTCCAACATCTCGACCACACTATATATATATA
>NW_006922349.1:413100-416054 GCF_000298275.1 Orycteropus afer afer
CAAAGAGGACATTCAGGCAGCCATCAAACACATGCAGAAATGTAGATGACCATTAGCCATTAAAGAGATGCAAATCAAAACAACAATGAGATACCATCTTGCTCAAGCACTAGTAGCAAAGTTCAAAAAACAGAAAATAACAAATGCTGTCAAGGAGATGGAGAGATCGGGACTCTCATACACTGCTGGTGGGACTTAAAAGTTATAAAACCACTGTGGAAAGCAGTATGGCAATTGCTTAAAAATTTGGGATTACAAGTACTGGTTGGCCCAGTGATTCCATTACTGGGTATATCCTAAAGAAGTGAGAGCAAGGATGAGAACAGATATATGCACACTCATGTTCATCACAGCACTATTTACAATAGCAAAAAGATAGACACAAACTAGGTGTCCATCAACAGAAGAATGGATAAACAATCTACAGTACATGCACACAATGGAATACTATGCAACTCAAAAGAATAACAGTAGAATTTGCAAAACACCACATAACATAGATGAACTTGGAGGACATTATACTGAGTCAAAAAGTTAATCACAGAAGGACAATTATTGTTTTAGTCCATTATTGTGCAAAGTTAAGGAAAGGTTTCTATATTGAAGGAAATGTTCTTTGTTGGTTACCAGGGGTGGGAGGGAAGGGAGTGAGCTCTTCTAGATAACTAGAGACAATATTGATTTGGGTGAAGAGAAAGGCAATGCACCAAATGTGAGTGATCAACACAGTGGCACTGAAGAAGAGGAAGAAATAGATAGAAGTACATGAGAAATACAGACAACAAAGATGAACCCTTTTGCAAATACAGTACAGTATTGTCAATGATGGCAAATGTTGATCTAGGGTGGATAGATGAGTGGACAGGCTAAATGACCAAGTATGTCTAGGCAGCAGGAATGAACCCATGACCATTTATAGGGTTGGCAGACAATGTATGTGCAAGTGTATTTGTATATTCTGTAAGAATGTCCAGGTATATAGTAGACCTGGCAAGGCACAAAGTTGTGGTAACTTTTTGACCACAGCCAGCTACCCAGAGGGAGTGAGTAGTTGGACCTGTGGGCTCAAGACCATGGTCATGGGGGACATCAAGTTCAATTGACATAACATACTACACAAAAACATTGTTCAACATTCTACTTTGGTGAGTAGAGAGTGGGATCTTAAAAGTTTGAAAGTGGCCATCTAGATGCAACAATGGGTCTCTCCTCATCCAGAGCAAAGAAGAATGAAGAAACCAAAGATGCATGTAAACAATTAGTGCAAGGGACAGGTACACCATGTGATCTTCGGCCTATATTACTATGAGACCAGAAGAAGTGCCCAGCTACCACTGTCAACCACTCCAAGGGGAATCTATATAGGAGATCTTGGGTAGAGCGGGAGCACAATGTTGAAGAAAACTCAAAATCACACACACAAAAAAAACAGGACCAGGTTTGATGATCTGATAGCTGGTCTGAAACCCCTGAGACTATGGACTCTAGATCCCTTTCAGTTCTGGAATTTAACCCTCTCTTGTGACTTACAGCCAAACAAAAGACAGGTGTATGAGCTGAACATTTACATTAGGTAATTACACTCCTTGGAGAGATCAATCATGGGAGAATAGAAGGGCAGTGTATGCACAGGGAGATAGCTGGGGAGCAGGGATGCATGGGAGAGAAGGACACAGGGAAGAGGTAACTGTGGGGAGGAAGTGGGAAGAGAGCTATTACATTGTGGAAAATTGCAGTCAATGTCATGAGACAAAATGTGTATGAACTGTTGCATGGAAAATGAACTTACTTTATAAACTTTCACCCAAATTACAATATTTTTTAAAAGTATATTTTTCAATAACAGAAATGAAGATCTATAAACATGAACTTTACTGGATGGATTACACAGGAATCAAATCTACTACCCCTGTGAAAAGAGATGTTGAAGTTCAGTAGTCAAGACACAGCCAAGGGATGATTGAGAAACAGCCCATGCTTTTGTGTAAATTCAAAATTGAAGTTTAACAAAATTAAAACAAGTCTAAGAGAGGTGAAGCACAACCTTGAATGCATCTCATCTGAATTTAGAGACCATCTCAAGAATAAATATTATGCAATGAACACTAATGATTGAAGATTAGAAGAGTTGAGGGATGACAAGGTTATCATACATGAATAAAGCTAAAGACCATTTAGAAACAAGAATGAAAGAAAAGAGAAAAAATGGATGTCAGAAGAGATGCTGAAATTTGCCCTGAAGTGCAGAGTAGCAAAGGTGACTGAAAGAAATGATGACATAAAGAAAGCAACAGAATATTTCAAAGGGCAGCTTGAGAAGACAAAGCAAAGTATTATGGTGAAAAATTAGGGTGTTAGAAAACCAAAAGGCAGGCATATACATGACATTTCTCAAGCTATAGGAACTGAAGAGAAAATACTAGCCTCTAGTTGCATCACTGAAGGAAAATGTGGGGGGAAAATAAATGAAGAAGTTCAAGCTATTCTGAAGGCACTGGTGAAAAACATGGCTCTAAGGATTGATGGAATGTCAACTGAGATTCTTGAAAAAATGTATGCAATAATGGAAGCCCTTACTCAGCTATGTCAATTAATTTGAAAGACACCTATCTAGCAAACCAATTGTAAGTGATTCATATACATAGCCATTTCAAGGAAAGTGAAACAAAAGGGTGAAACACAAAAAAATGAAACACTTGCTAGCAAACAGATCAAAGGAACTCTGGTGGTGTACAGCCTAAGGCATTTGACTGCTAATCAGAACTTTGGTGGTTCAAACGCACCAGCCACTCTGAGGAAGGAAGACTGGAAAATCTACTTCCCTGAAGATTTACTGCCTTGGAAACCAAAAGGGGATTGCTATGGGTTTGAATCCAATTGAGGGCAGTGAGTTAGCTAGTTTGTTGTTGTTGTTGTTGTTAAGTGCCATCAAGTCGTTTCCGACTCATAGCGAC
>NW_006922349.1:417171-420873 GCF_000298275.1 Orycteropus afer afer
GCTTGAACCTCTGGAAGTTCTCTGTCAATATACTGCTGCAAAGGTTTATGAATATCTTCAGTAAGATCTTACTTGTGTGCAATATTAATGATATTGTTCTATAATTTCCACATTATGTGAGATCAGCTTTCTTTGGAATGGGCACAAATATGGATCTCTTCCAGCCAGTTGGCCAGGTAGCTGTCTTCCAAATCTCTTGGCATAACTGAGTGAGTGCCTCCAATGGGGCATCTGTTAGCTAGTTAGTTAGCAAAATTTTGTTGAAGATAATCCAAAAGCACCTGCAGTGGTACAACCACAAGAAACTTCCAGAAGTTCATACTCGATTCAGAAACAAGATATGAAATAAGAGGTATCATTGCTGATGGATCTTGGCTGAAAGGAAAGAATATCCATAATGATGTTTATCTGTGTTTCATATGCTATGTGAATGTCCTTGACTGTGTGGGTCACTACATTATGAAAACTGGGAATTCCAAACACTTACTTGTGCTATGCAGTACCTGTACATAGATCAAGAGGCAGTGATTAAAACAAAACAAGGGCATACTATGTGGTTTAAATTTGGAAAATGTGTATAGCTGGGTTGGATATTTTTACCTGACTTGAAAGGTAACATATATATATATATATGTTAATCAAATAATCCAAGAAGTTTTAATATATTCAGAAGAATATGACATCAAAATTGGAAAAAAGACTCATATGTAAGATGTAGATGACACAACTTTTTTTGCCAAATATGAAGATGACATGAAGCACTTACTGATGAAGTTCAAATTACAGCCTTCAGTATGTATTACAACTGAATGGAAAGAAAACAAAAGAAAAAGAAAAAGCTTCACAACTGGACCAGTGAACATCATGATGAATGGCAAAAAATTGAATTTTCTCAGGATTGCATTCTACTTTGATCAACAATCAATACCCATATAGAAGCAGCAGTGAAAAAAAAAAAAAATGACGTATTGCATTGGGGCAAAACTGTTGTGAAGGCCTCTTTAAAATCTTTTAAAGCAAGCATATCCTTTCATCACTAAAGTGTGCCTGATCCAAGCCATGTTCTTTTAAATCACCTCATAGGAATATGAAAGATGGAATGCAAAATGAAGATACAAGAAGAATTTATGGCTAGTTCTGGTAAGATGGTGGAATAGGCAGAAAGACTGCACAGAACCACTTCCACAAAGAAAAGGGGAACCAATTAACACAGATACAGAAGATACCCCCAGACCCCTAAACCTTGACTGGAAGGATATAGTAAAGTCCAATTAGCAGAAAAATTTGCATGAAAATACCAAAAAAGGAGACCTATGGAGCACCAGTCTGTCAGCAATACTGATGGCACAGACAGCTTGGATATTGTTGAGTGGTGGTAAGACCTAAGAATTAACCTAAAAATCAGCCCTACTAGCCACAGACTGCATGGAGGACTGCTTCTGTGGCTGGAGAATAAAAGGCAAAGCAGCAGAGAAGAAGGCAGGCTGAGCTGTGAACTTTTGCCTATCCAGAGGGTGTAGCCATTTTGAATGTTTACAAGCAGTTTGACCATTTTGGATATTTAAAGTGAAAGCATTTTCCCAGATTTCAGGGACTTAAGAACAAGTTCTGCTTGCTGGGAACCTCAAAAACACCCCAGATGCATGAACTACTGAAAAGGTGCAACTTTCCCTTTGTTACTCTCATATCTCACACCCACTTGGTGAATGGAGGTGCAGCCATCCCTCACTACCACCCCCCTTCTAGGCTGGCAAGAATTCCATCTCAGTCTGTGTACTATGAGGGAACCTGGGTGCCCTGCCCTACCCTGTCCAGATTTCTTTTTTTAATTTGTTTGTTTTTTGTCTATTTTAAAACTACTACTATTATTATTGGGAGCTCTGGTAGCATAGTGGCTAAGACACTTGCCTGCTAACCAGACCGCTGGTGGTTCAAACCCATCAGCCACTCCTCGGAAGGAAGGTTGGGCAATCCTACTTCCGTAGTGATACTGCCTCAGAAACCCAAGGAGGGGTCACTATGAGTCGGGTTTGACTTGACGGCACATAACAACAACAACAACAACTATTATTATTATTACTTTTCCCCTTTTTATTATCATTCCTTATTCTTCCCTTCCCAGGTTTTAGTTTTCAGCTTTTTTTTCTTCTCCCTGTTCCTGGTTCCATTTTTTTTTTTTTTTTCCTTTCTTGTGGGTAACCCCATTCCTTGTTTTTATTTTTTTGCATTTTTCCCATTTTTTTTTCCTTGTTACTTTCCTCCTCTACTCTTTTCTCTTATAGCCCTCTCCCCAGATATTGGTGGGTTTTTTATTTTGCTTTGTTCTTATTTTTTTCCCTTTACTCTTTTCTTGGTTACTGTTCCTATGTGATTACACAGTGTATTTTTTGTCCATTCACTTTTACTTTTTTGATGGTTATTCAATTGTTATTTTTGTCTAACTGAGTGGAAGATAGCAACAGTCCTCACATGACACAACTACACCCACACCCTCTGCAGCTTCTCTTACTGAGTGAGAGTCACCACTTCCTTCTCTACCAATGGGGCTACAATAAACAACCACCAAGAAGAGCCTGACTCACCTTTAGCAGCTCTTCACAAACAGTTAACAGAGATATAATTACAACAATGTCAAAATATCTAGGAGACAACAGACCATCATTGTCCACACAAAGAAGCAAGATAAAGTGGTAGAAACAAGGCAGCAGAATACAGAACCAGAACACATCCTGAGGAAGAAGCAGCATTGGAACTCCCTGATAAGGAATTCAAAGGAATTATATTTAGATATCTTGAAAGGATTGAGAAACAGACCAAGGAAAACACAGACAAACCCCTAGAAGAATTTTGGAAGAAAATATAAGAACAAAATGACAAAATAAATGAAAACTTAGAAATGATTCAAAATCTACAAATAGAAATCCAGAAGTTAATACTAAATTGTCAGAAATAGATAACACATTGAGAGAGCAAAGTAGTAGAATTGATACAATTGAAGACAGAATTAATGAGATTGAAACAAATACCTGAATACTTCTTTGGAAAGGGACCAATCAGAAAAAAAAGATCAAAACAAAATGAAGAACACCTAAAGATCATGTGGGATACCATCAAAAGTAATAACTATGTGTCATTGGAATACCACAACAGGAAGAGAAAAATAAATGACTGAGATTTGTTGGAAGAGAACTTCCCTGATATGATGAAAGATGAGAATATATTTATTCAGGAAGTCCAATGAACCCCAAAGAGGATAGACGCCAAAAGAAAATCACCAAGGCATATCATCCTCAAACTCATCGAAAGAAAAGACAAAGAATCTTAAAACAATATGGAAAAACAAAAAGTTACTTACATAGGACAACCAGTAAGAATAAGCTCTGCTTTCTCAGCAAAAGTCACACAAGGGACAAGGCAATGGGATGGTATATACAAAATCCTGAAAGAGAAAAATTTTCAACCAAGAATTACATACCCGGAAAAATTGTCCCTCATATATGATGGTGAAGTTAGGACATTTCAAGATAAGCAGAAAGTAAGGGAATTTGTTAAAACCAGAACCTTAAAAGAGATGCTAAAGGAGTCCTTTGAACAGAGAACCAAAAATAGCAAACAATATCTGACCATTAATACACAGGAAGACATAACCCAGAACCCACAGCTATGTCCATATCCAAAGTAAAATAAGATTACAAGATTGTA
>NW_006922349.1:431316-443073 GCF_000298275.1 Orycteropus afer afer
ATTATCTTCTGTGTCTGTGTTAATTGGTTTCCCTTTTCTTTGTTGAAGAGGGTCTGTGCAATCCTTCTGCCTAGTCCGCCATCTTGCCCCGCCTCCTCCATAGTAGGAAATTTTAATACACCATTTTCAATAAAAGATAGAACAACTGGATAGAAACTCAAAAAAAATGCAGAAGAACTACACAATACAATCTACCAACTTGACTTTATAGACATCTACAGAGCACTTCACCCAATAACAGCACATATACATTCCTTTCCAGTGCACATGGAACATTTTCCATGATAGATCATATGTTAGGCCATAAAGCATGGCTTCATAAGTTAAAAACATTGAAATACTGCAAAGCATCTTCCCAGATCACAATGCTATCAAATTAGAAATCAACAATAGGAAGATCAACCAAAAAAGAGAAACACATGGAAACTGAAGAACACCCTCTTTAAGAAAGACTGGGTAAGAGAAGAAATAAAAAATGAATTGAAAAATTCTTTGAATGAAATGGGAAGGAAATAAAATATACCAAAATCTTTGGGACACAGCAAAAGCAGTGATCAGAGGCCAATTTACAGCAATAAATGCACACATCAAAAAAGAAGAAAGAGCCAAAATCAAGACTTTAAGTCAACCTCTCCAACAATTAGAAAAGGAAAAGCAAGAAAAGCCTACAGTCACCAGAAGAAAATAAATAATCAAGATTTGAGCAGAAATTAATGAAACAGAAAATAGAAGGCAATAGAAAATATCAGCAAGACCAGAAGTTCGTTTTTTGAAAAGATTAACAAAATCGACAGACCAATAGCAAATTTAACAAAAGAAAAGGGGGAGAGAATGCAAATGACACAAATAAAAACAAAATGGGTGACATCACTACAGTGTCTATTTAAATAAAAAGGATAATATCAGGACACTATGAAGAACTGCACTCCAACAAATTTGAAAATCTGGAAGAAATGGACAGATTTCTAGAACACACCACTTACTTAAACTAACACAGATTGTTGTGGAAAAGTTGAACAAGTCATAAAAAAAATTACTAACAAAAAAGTCCTGGCCTAGTTGGTTTCACCAGAGAATTCTGCCAAACATTCAGATAACAACTGACACCAGTCCTACTCAAACTATACCAAAACACAACACATTTTATGAAGCAAGCATAATCTTGATACCAAAATCAGGCAAAGACATCACTCCAAAGGAAAACTACAGACCAATATCCTTCATGAGTATTGATGCAAAAATCTTCAACAAAATCCTAGCTAATAGACTCCAACAACATATCAAGGAAATCATTCATTATGACTAAGTAGAGTTCACATCAGGTATGCAATGATGGTTCAACATTAGAAAAACTATCAATGTCATTCATCACATAAATAAAACAAAAGAGAAGAACCACATGATTATATCAATTGATGCAGAAAAGGCATTTGATAAAATCCAACACCCATTCTTGATCAGAACTCCCAGAAAAATAGGAATAGAAGGGACATTCCTCAACATAATAAACGGTATCTATGCAAAACCAACAGCCAACATTATTTTTAATGGAGAGAGATTAAAACCATTTGCCTTGCGAAAATGAACCAGACAAAGATGCCCTCTATCACCACTTCTACTCAACATTTTACTGGAAGACATAGCCAGGGCAAGAAAGGCAAATCAAAGGCATCCAAATTGGTAAGGAAGAAATCGAACTATCCCTATTTGCCAATGATATGATTCTGTACCTAGAAAACCCAAGAGACTCAGTCAAAAATCTACTGGAACTAATTGAGAGATTTAGCATCATGGCAGGGTACAAGAACATCCAGAAATCAGTTGGATCCTCTACACCAGCAAATAGATTGCTGAAAAAGAAATAAGGAAATCAATATGGTTTACAATAGCTACCAAAAAAAAAAAAAAAAAAACTACTTGGGAATAAATCTTACCCAGGACACAAAAGATCTATACAAAGAAAACTATAAAAAACTACCTCAAAAACCCATAAGAGATCTACATAAATGGAAGAACATACCATGCTCATGGATAGAAAGATTGAACATTGTGAAAATATCAGTTCTACCCAAAGCAATCTATACATTCAATGTAATTCCAATCCAGATTCCATAAACATTTTTTAAGGATATGGAAAAAACAATCACTAACTTTATATGGAAAGGAAAGAGACCCCAGATAAGCAAAGCACTATTGAAGAAGAAGAACAAAGTAGGAGGTCTCACACTGCCAAATCTCAAAACCTACTGTACAGCCACAGTAGTCAAAACTGTCTTGTATTGGTACAATGACAGACACATAGACCAATGGAATAGAATTGAGGACCCAGGAGTAGATCCATTGATCTATGTTCAGCTGATCTTTGACAAAGGTCCTAAATCCATTAAATAGGGATGAGAATGTTTGTTTAATAAATAGTGCTGGAAAAACTGGATATCCATTTGCAGAAAAATGAAACAAGATCTGTACCTCACACCATACACAAAAAATAACTCCAGATGGATCAAAAACTTCAATGTGAAACCTAAAACAGTAGAGTTCCTCAAAGAAAAATTAAAGGCTAAAAATTTAGGAGTCCTATTATATGGCATAAGTAGACTATCAAGCATAATCCAAAATACACAGACAGCAGAAGAGAAACTAGATGAATGGGACCTTCTAAAAATTAAATTTTTGTGTGCTTCCAAAGACTTCTCCAAAAGAGTCAAAAGAGGACCTACAGATTGGGAAAGAATATTCAGCAATGACATATCTGACAAGGGACTTATCTCTAGAATTCATAGAAAACTCCAACATGTCAATAACAAAAAGACAAATAATCCAATTAAGAAATGGGCAGAATACATGAATAGACACTTCACCAAGGAGGATATTCAGGTGCCCAACGAACCTATGAAGAAATGCTAACAATCATTAGCCATTAGAGATATGCAAGTTGAAACAACAATGAGATAACATCTTTCTCCTGCACTAGCAGCAAAATTCAGCAAGACAGAAAGTAACAAATACTGGTGAGAATGTGAAACCAAACACGGGTATATGGGTGGACAGATGGGTGGACAGGCTCAACTATGAGGTATGTCTATGCATCAGGGAGTGTACCCAAGACCACGTATATGGTTGGCAGACAATGGTTCTACAAGTGTATTTGTATATTCTGTTAGAGTTCCCACAGGTGTAGTAGAGCTGAAAAGGGACAAGGTTGTAGTCACTTCTTGGTCACAGCCAGCTACCCAGAGGGACCAAGTAGTTGAACCTGAGGACTCAGGACCATAGTTGCAGGGGACATGAAGCTCAATTGGCATAACATACTACACAAAACATTGTTCCACCTCCTATTTTGGCGAGTAGTGACTAGGATCTTAAAAGCTTGCAAGCAGCCATCTAGATGCAACGATGGGTCTCTCCTTGTGCAGAGCAAAGAAGAATGAAGAAAACCAAAGATTCATGGATACAATTAGTCCTCATGACTGGTACACCATGCAATCCTCAGCCTATATGACTATGAGACCTGAAGAACTAGATGGTAGCCAGCTACCACTATCAACCACTCAGAGGGCAATCTAT
Source organism: Orycteropus afer afer (assembly GCF_000298275.1). Lineage (NCBI taxonomy): Eukaryota > Metazoa > Chordata > Mammalia > Tubulidentata > Orycteropodidae > Orycteropus > Orycteropus afer. The sequence continues at coordinate 434,884 of NW_006922349.1, forward strand.
GTAGGAGATCCTGGATGGAGAGGGAGAACAATGTGGAACAAAACTCAAAATCATTTGGAAAAAAAAAGGGAGGGACGAATTTTGCCTGTCAGATAGAGCCTGGTGGAATGACTGAAACTGTGGTCCTTAGCTGCCCTTCAGGTCTGGAATTGAACACACACCTGTGGCTCCAGACAAACAAAAGATAGGCATATGAGTTGAACATGTACCTGAGATAGGTACACTCCTTGGAGAGAATAATCATGGGAGAAAGAAGGCCTGTTTATGCACAGGGAGACAGCTCAGGGGGCAGGAGTGGGTGGAGGGATGGACACTGGGAAGAGGTAACTATCAGGAGGAAATGGGAGGGGAGCTGTTGCATTGGAGTAAATTGTAGTCAACGTCATGAGACAACATGTTGTGAACTGCTGTATGGAAAGTGAATTTGCTCGGCAAACTTTGACCCAAATCACAATTAAAAAAAAAAAAAAAAAAAGAGGAAAAAGAAGAAATTATGTATCATGGAGTATCAAAATAAGGAAGAATAAATTAGTCTCAGGGTTAAGTACAGACAGAATGCTACTTAAAAGGAAAGATGGTAAGACTTTGATCCATTTACCTTGTATGATATGTGTATGATGTGTGAGGGACATCACACTTGATAAAATAGAGGGTCATAGAAAAGAGGGAGGTCCCCAATGGGTTGTACAGACACAGTGGCAACAGTGGACTAAAACATACCAATGATTGTGACAATGGCACTGAACCAGGAAATGTTTCCTTCTATTATATGTGAAGACTTTGTGAGTTGGAACAGAGTCAATAGTAACAAGCAACAACAATAATCAGTATAAAGATCAGGCAGGCCATAGTGATTAGTATAGGTGTGAATATGTGATATCAATTAGTCCAATTAGAGTGAGTCCTGGGATTTTCACTGGAAACACAGGGTATAGAAATATCTTTCCTTGGAAAAAGATAATATGAGGACTTGAAGGATGGAGCTTCTGTGAGTTTCTTGCAGTCAGAGGAGCTGTCCTCAAGAAAAAGTTAGGAGACATAGAAGAGAAGAACCTGAAGATCCAAGACAATCTTAGAGAGACAGGTGGCCAGGGAGGGCAAGGGTCATGTAATATTGAAATTTTACCAGCTCACAATCAAAATCTATGCTTATCAGTTTTGTGAGGAAAACTCCTTTAAATCCCTGCCTCTGCCAGTTTGTGTTTTCTGTTTCTTACACTCAAAAGCATCACCACTGATGGAATAACCTTGTGTGATCTCATACTTATCAAATTCCTATTTGTTTTCTAGGCCTTAATCTCATGGTCAGTAATTATTTCTATATTTATGACACAAATTATTAGGTGCAGTCAAGTTAGTTTTGACTCTTGTTGTTGTTGTTGTATGCCATCGAGTCAGACCTGACTCATAACGACCCCTCCTTGGGTTTCCGAGGCAGTATCACTATGGAAGTAGATTGCCCCATCTTCCTTCCAAGGAGTGGCTGGTGGGTTTGAACCACCAGCTGTCTGGTTAGCAGTCAAGTACCTTAGGCACTATGCTACCAGAGCATCCAAAAACCCTTATATACAACAGAATGAAACACTGCCCAGTCCTGTGCCATCTTCACCAGTATTGCCATGCTTGAGACCATCATTGCAGGCACTGTGTCAATCCATCTCATTGAGGCTATTCCTTTTCTTCAGTGACCTTCTACTTTACCACTCATGATACCCTTCTTCACAGATTGGTCTCTTCTGGCAACACCACCTAAGCAGTTGAGATGAAATCTTGCAATTCTTTCTTCTGAGGAGTTTTCTGGCTGTAATTCCAAGTCAGATTTCATCCTTGTAGCCATCCATGGTGAATTCAATATTCATCACCAAAACTATGACTCAAATGCATCAATTCTTCTGTGGTCTTCTTTATTCATTGTCCAGCTCCCACATGCACATGAGGCTATTAAAATATTGTGTCTTCTATCAGCTATCAGGAACACTTTCATCTTTAAAGTTACATCTTTGCTCATTAACCCTTCGAAGAGGTATTTTGCAGCAGATTTATCCAATGCACATGATGTCCAGTGAGACCAAACCAAACTCAAACCCACCGTCATTGAGTGAATTCTGACTCAAAGTTCCCTTAATTCTCTTTGCTCTTTGACAGAACAACATCTATATATTTGTTATAATCTCTAGCAGTAACCCCCTCACACCTTTTCTAATTAACTCAATCAATCTTTAGCTCAATCATCAATTCTTTGTAACCCTTGCATGTCAGAGCAATTTCCCTATTCATTACTTCAACAGTCCATATGATTTTCCTTTCAGAGCTTACTTAAGTGGAAATTTGACATATATTGATATGACTAGATGGTTGGTGGTGTTGTTCATAACTCTGCATCTGTATGTATGCTCTGACGTATTATTGTGCACTCAGGATAAATTGTAAAATGTGTTTCAGGTTAGGTGCAGATGAGGTATCTATTGAATAAATCAATAAGATTGAATGGGGGAATAATCTCTAGATTTATTCTATCTCTTAATTAGACAACTCTAAGTATTTAATTGAACTCAAAACTTTCTTGTTCGAAAGCTATTTCCTTTTTTTCTCACTAGTCTATTATTTATATAATATTTTACAATGTAATATAAATATGGGAGCTCTGGTAGCATAGTGGCTAAGGCACTTGCCTGATAACCAGACGGCTGGCTGTTCAAACCCACCAGCCACTCCTCGGAAGGAAGGCTGGGCAGTCCTACTTCCGTAGTGATACTGCCTCGGAAACCCAAGCAGGGGTCGCTATGAGTCGGGGCCGACTCGACAGCACATAACAACAACAACAACAACAATATAAATATGGTTCACCAAATGAAACTTCTTTGAATTGCAAATAATCTTATATTCTTGGGTCACTCTATCATGTTTTCAATCCTTTATTATTACCTGCTATGCCTCAGATGTTTTATGATTCATGCAGTGTACAGCAGTGGAAACACTCACATACACACACACATTTACTTCAAGGGGTTTATGTGCACTGTGGACATACGAAATCCCAGTTCATAGAGGTATGAGAAGGCTGCATCCAGAAATCTTGCATCATCTAGCTGGCAATTCCCTGAAAAATCATGCAAAAAAAAATATTAGCATGGGAAGGGACAAAAGAATATCTCAAAGAGAAGCCCAGGGCATGTAAAAGCATGGATATAAAAGGGACAATGGGGATTTCAGGAAGCTAGTAATACAAGAGAAATTCCAGAAATGCAAGCTGGATTTAGAAGAGGATGTGGAATGAGGGATATCATTGCTGGTGTCAGATGGATCTTGGATGAAAGCAAAGAATACCAGAAATATGTTTACTTGTGGTTTATTAACTGTGCAAAAGCATGCAGTTGTGTGGATCATAGCAAACTATGGATAGACTTGAGAAGAGTGGGAATTCCAGAACACTTAATTATACTCCTGCACAACCTGTACTTAGACCAGGAGGCAGTAGGTAGAACAGAAGAAGGGAATACTACATGGTTTAAAATCAGAAAGGGAGTGTGTCAGGGTTGTATCCTTTCACCATACTTATTCAATCTGTATGCTTAGCAAATAATTCAAGAAACTGGACTATATGAAAAAGAATGCAACATCAGGATTGGAGGAAGACTCATTAAAAACCTACATAATATGAAGATGACACAAACTTGCTTGCTGAAGATGAAGATGACCTGAAGAACTTACTGAGATTAAAGACTACAGTCTGCAGTATGGATTACACTTCAACATAAAGAAAACAATAATCCTCCCAACTGGACCTCTAAGCAGCATCACAATAAATGGAGAAAAGATTGAAGTTGTCAAAGTTTTCATATTACTTGGTTCCACAATCAATAGCAATGGAAACAGCAGCCAAGAGATCAGATGACATATTGTACTGGTACAAAAGACCTCTTTGAAGTGCTGAAGAGCAAATACTTCTCTTTGAAGTTTAACATGCACCTAATCCAAGCCATGGTATTTTCAATCACCTCATATGAATGTGAAATCTGGACATTGAATAAGGAAGACTGAAGAAGAGTTGATGGTTTTGAGTTGTGGTGTTGGTGAAGAATACTGAAAGTACCATGAACTTCCCGAAGAAAAAAACAAATCTGTCCTGGAAGAACTGCGGCTATACTGCTCCTTGGAAGTGAGAATGGCCAAACTTCGTCTCACCTACTTTGGACATGTTGTCAGAAGGGACCATTGCTGGAGAAAGATATCATACTTTGTAAACTGGAGTTTCAGTGGAAAAGGGGAAGACAATCAATAAAATGGATTGAGACAGTTGCTGAACAATGGGTTCAGATATAGCAAGGATTGTGAGCCTGACACAGGACTTGGCAGTATTTTGTTCTGTTGTACACATGGTTGTTATGAGTCAGAGCTGCCTCACTGTCATTTAACAACAACAACATTAATACCAAGTTGAATTTGGCTGGAATCTAGAAGCATAGGGAAGGTGTAAGCCTTACTTAGATTATTAAGGCTATTTGCACAGTGCTGATATGCTTTAATTTTTTCCTAAAGGAAAGGAGAAGTTTTTGAAATATCTTTATTAAAGATATATATGATGCAAGTAGTTAACATTTTTGTTGCTAACCAAAAAGTTGGTATTCTGAGTCCATTCTGAGGTTATTCAGAAGAGTCCAGGTGATCTGCTTCAGAAAATCAACCATTGAAAACTGGATGGAGCACAGTTCACTATGACACACATCAAGTCACTGTGAGTTGGAATCAACTGGACAGTAACTGTTATGTTAGTTTGGTTATATGTTAATATGTTATCTTTGTTGTTAGTGGCTGTCAAGTCCATTTTTGGCTCAATGCAATTCCTGTGACACAGTAGAACTGCCCTGTAGGGTTTTAGGATGTAATCTTTACATGAACAGATCACCATTTGTTTCTTCCCTGAAGCCACTGGGTAGGTTTGAGCCAACAAACTTTAAGTTAACACTCAAATGCTAAAACATTACACCAGTTTACTTGTCCATCTTGGGCTTATCAGCCTCAGCAGCCAGCAGTTGCTTGAGTCAGAAAGAGCTCCAGTGGCCTGGAATAGGAGACAGAGCTGAAGGCCATTGTTGAAGGGCCTTCACCTGGCCCCTAGAGCTGGCACTTTGAACTCTGACTTTCAGCCTCCTAAACTGTAAGAGAATAAATCCTTGTTTGTTAAAGCCACTCATTTGTGGTATATTTCTGACTCATGGCAACCCCTCTTGGGTTTCCTAGGCATATCTCTATGGAAGTAGATTGCCCAGTCTTCCTTCCGAGGAGTGGCTGGTGGTTTTGAACTGCCAAATTTCTGGTTAGCAGTTAAATGCCTTAGGTACTATGCTACCAGAGCACCCTCAAACTGTAAGAGAATAAATCCCTGTTTGTTAAAGCCATCATTTGTGGCATATTTTTACAGCAGCACTAGAGAACCAAAACAAAAGCATATGGGCAAACATACATAATAAAAATTGCTTTACTTTCTCAAACAAGAAATATTAATAATATATTCAATAAACAACTATTTTCAAAGTTTTCCAAATGGTCTTCGAAAAACTTCTGAAAAATTGTTTCCTCCTTCCCCTCTTATAAGGAGCTCAGGTGGTACAGTAGTTAAAAAAATATAGCTGCTAACTCAAAGGTCAGTGGTTGGAACTACCAGCTGCTCCAGAGGAGAAAGATGAGGCAGTCTGCTTCCATAAAGATTTACAGCCTTGGAAACCCTACAGGGGAGGTCTACTCTTTTGTATAGTGTTGCTGTGAGTTAGAATGCACTCCATGGCATTGGGTTTCATTTTTGATTTTCCAATTATTCCATTTGCCATCTTAAGTGAGAATTATTTTCATTTTAGTTATGAATAAATAAAAGCATCCTTACTAGACTTTAATCTCTTCCTTTCTTCCAATCCAGTGCATACTTAAAAAAAAAAAAAAAAAAACTGAGTGCTTGTAAAAGGACCAGAAGGTACCTATCTATGCCCTGTTCCCAGAATGAGAGCCTGCCTGGAGTCCAGAGGTCTCTTTTAACACAAGTTCCTGCCACCTCCCTCTGAGGTAATCACTATTATGAACTTTTATAGAAACAACTTTCTTATTTTTTCCTTTTAGATTTACTGCCTGCTTATGGATACATAAAAATAGCAATTTATTTTGATTATATATGGACAGGCAATATTGGGTATATTCTTTTGTAACTTGCTTTCATTAATGCTTATTATTACATTTATAAAATAAATCCATGTTTTTGCAAACATTATGGGTTTATCAATTTTCTTGGCCTTATAGGATTCCATTACCTGACTGTACCATAATTTATTTATATATTCTATCATTGATGAAGGAGCTCTGGTAGCGTAGTGCCTAAGGCATTTGACTGCTAACTAGAAGGCTGGAGGTTCAAACCCTCCAGCCTCTCCTCAGAAGGAAGATGGGGCAATCTACTTCTGTAGTGGCACTGCCTTAGTAACCCAAGGAAGGGTCACTATGAGTTGGGTCCGACTCGATGGCACATAACAATAACAACAACATCATTAATGAATATATATATGTCTTGTATTTTTAGAAATTACAAATCATGTTGTTCTGCATATTTTTGCACATATGTTCTGGTAGTATTAATTTTCTGTATCACAGAATCAATAAATATATCCTTAAACACCAAAACCAAACTCACTGCCATCAAGTCGATTCTGACTCATTGTGACCCCCACTGGGTTTCTGAGGTGGTATATCTTTATCGAAGTTGATTACCCTGTCTTCCTTCCTCAGAACTCCTACCTTTTAGTTAGCAGTCAAATGCCTCAGGCACTGTGATACCAAATAAATCCTAGAATCAATCAATAATGTAACTATTTATTTGTCTAGCATCTCTAGTGAAATCTCTTTTCTTCTTGCTGATAATGGTTATTTGTGATCTTAAGTTCTTATATTCTGGTCTATTTCAGAAAAGGTTTATCTTTATCATTCATCTTTTCAGAAAACTATCATCTGACTTTGTTGATCTTCTTTTGTATGTTTTATATCTTCTATTATTTTTTATTCTCATTTTCTGCTCCTTTTCTAGTTTTTCTTACAAAAGAATACTTAATTCATTGATCATAAGTTCTTGTTTTTATGTGTATACTCTAATGTATACTCTTTTGGTTACTTCATGCTGATCTAACATAAAAATACCATAAATTAATGTCTTCAACAAACAGGAGTTTATTCTCTTATGGTTTTGGAGGCTAGAAATCTGAGTTCAAAGTGCTTGGCTCTAGGGGATGGGTGGAAGCCCCTGGACCTTGGGCTCTGCCTCTGAAGATAGAGGCATCTCTTCACTCAGGCTGTTGGCTGTTGAGGCTGACAAACCCAAGAGTGACAAGTGAAAAGGAACAGTTCCAATACTATCAAACAGCACAGCAAGTCACTGATTCAAGTCCATTAAAAGTCCCAAGATTGGCAGAGCAAGGCAGGCTGTTGAATGAAGATTTGGCTATGCACAGGGTCCAAGCGTGCCAAAAAGCTGTAGACCATTCCCAAAGCTTCTCCTTATATACAGGAAGCAGATCACAGTCCCTAAAGCAGTTACTCAGCTGTTCATGTCAGATTCCACCATAGAGTTCATTGCCAGTCTTATCATGAAGAATAAGTACCTCCAGCTGCCCAGCCACTCAAAACCAGACCCAGCCAAGTTGACACACAATCTTAACTACCACAAATGCATACCATGTAAGCATTTAAAACTAAATTTCACATTAAGTGGTAGCTGATCAATATCCTACAGGTTTTTGCTTACATGTCTTGATATGCAAATTTTTTCTAGACCTGTGTGTTATTTAGAGTGATATTTCTTAATCTAAAAACATATGAGACATTTTAGTTTCCTTTTAAAATTGAAATCTGAATCCAAACAATGTGGCCAGAGATTTCAGTCCTCTAAAATGTGTTGAACTGTTTTACATGGCACTATCCTGATCAATTTTTTTAAAAAATGTTCCAGTTTTTGTAAATGTAACCAGTTACTGTTATGTCATTTCTGACAAATAACAACCCTGTGTGTGTCAAAGTAGAAATGGAAGAAGTATGGTACTAGTGTGTAAGAGTAGAAGTGCTCGAGGCGGGGCAAGATGGCGGACTAGGCAGAAGGATTGCACAGACCCTCTTCAACAAAGAAAAGGGAAACCAATTAACACAGACACAGAAGAT
>NW_006922349.1:464308-470135 GCF_000298275.1 Orycteropus afer afer
TATTTTGGTCATGTTGTAAGAAGGGACCATTCTGTGGAGAAGGATGTCATGCTTGGTAGAGTGGAGGGTCGTTGAAAGAGGGGGAGGCCTTCAACGAGATGGATTGACATGGTAGCTCTGATGATTGGCTCAAGTATAGCAGGGATTGTGGGGCTGGCACGGGATCAGGCAGTGTTTCGTTCTGCTGTGCACGGGGTCACTATGAGTCAGGAAGGACTCAACAGCACTTAACAACAACAACATGGCAGTCCATGGTACTTTCCATATTCTTCACCAAAACCACAACTCAAAAGAATCAACTCTTCCTTGGTCTTCCTTATTCATTGTCTAGCTTTCACATGAGTATGTTGTTGTTTTTGTTATGTGCCCTGGAGTCAGACCCAATTCATAGAAACCCCTTCTTGGGTTTCTGAGGCAGTATCATTACAGAAGTAGATTGTCTCATTTTTCTTCTGAGGAGTAGCTAGTGGGTTTGAACCACCAGTCTTCTGATTAGCAGTCAAGTGCCTTACGCACTACGCTACCAGAGCTCCCAAGTATGAGGCGATTGAAAATACTATGTCTTGGGCTAGGTGCAACTTAGTCTTCAAAGAGATATCTTTCCTCTTCAGTACTTTAAAGAGCTCTTCTGCCGTCTTTGTAACCAGTACAATACAACGTCTAATTGGTGCTGGTTTTAGAACCAAGAAATATATAATCTTTGACAACTTCAATCTTTTTGCCATTTATCATAATGCTGCTTATTGGTCCAATAGTAAAAACTGTCATTTTCTTTATGTCGAGGCATAATCGCACACTACAAACTGTAGTCTTCAACCTTCATCAGTAACTGTTTCAAGTCATCTTCATTTTTCAGCAAGTGAGGTTGTGTCATCTTCATACTGCAGGTTGTTAATAAATCTTCCTCCAATCCTGATGCCACTTTCTTCCACATATAGTCCAGTTTCTTGGGATTATTTTCTCAGCATACAGATTGAATAAGTATGGTGAAAGGATACAACCCTGACACACTCCCTTCTTGATTTTAAACCATACAGTATCCTCTTGTTCTGTTTGAAAAACAACATCCTGTTTCCTCATGAGTACAATTAAGTGTTCTGGAATTCCATTCTTCTCAATGTTATCCATAATTTGTTATTATCCACATGTTGTTGTTGTTGTTAAGTGCCGTTGAGTCGTTTCCGACTCATAGCAACCCCATGCACAGCAGAACGAAACACCGCCTGATCCCGCAACAGCCCCACAATCCCTGCTATACTTGAGCCCATCATCGCAGCCATCATATCAATCCATCTCGTTGAAGGCCTCCCCCTCTTTCATCGACCTGTCACCACAGTAGGACAAACTGACAGACAAGTTTGTCCTGCTGTTGGAGACCTCTCTCATCCCCCCCACCTGGGTCCCTGTGGCTGACTGTTCCTCTGTCTGGCTTCCTGTCTTTTAATCCCCTTTCTCTTGCTCTTCTGGCCTGCTTCTTTGGGCATCCCTGAGTTTCCCCTTCTCACCTAATCTTTAGTATCCACATAGTTGAATGCTTTTGCATAGTCAATAAAACACAAGTAAATATTTTTCTGGTAGTCTTTGCTTTCAGGCAAGATCCATCTTGTATCTGTAATGGTATACCTTGTTCTATATCCCCTTATGAATCCAGCTTGCATTTCTGGAAGTTCTCTGCCAGTATGCTGCTACAACAGGTTTTGAATTATCTTCAGCAGGATTTTACTTACATATGATATTAATGATATTTGGTAATTTTCACATTCTGTGGTATCACCTTTCTTTGGAAAGTACACAAATTTGGATCTTCCCATCATTTGTCCAGGGAGCTGTTTTCTAAATTTCTTGGTATACAAGTAAGTGTCTTCAGTGCAGCATCTATTGTTTGAAACATCTCAATGGGTATTCCTAGAACTGTGTTTTTCACCAATTCCTTCAGAGCAGCTTCAAATTCTTCCATCAGTACCATCAGTCCTTATCATATGCCACCCCCTGAAAAAGATGAACATCAACCCTTCTTTCTGTACAGTGACTCTGTGTTTTCCTTCCATATTCTTTGATATTTCCTGCATCATTCAATATTTTCCCCATAGAATCTTTCAATATTGCAAGTTTAGGCTTGAATTTTTTCTTCAGTTCTTTCAGCTTGAGAAATGCTGAGTGTGTGTGTTCTTGAGCTACTCATTGAAATCTTCTGTTCAACTCTTTTGTCTTCTCATTTCTTCCATTTGTTTTAGTTCTTCTCCATTCAAGAGCAAGTTTCAGAGTCTTTTCTAACATCCATTTTGTCTTTTCCCTTCCTTTTCTGTTTTTTTTTTTTTTTTTGATGACCTTTTGCTTTCTTCATGGATGACATTCTTGATGTCATCCTACAATTTGTCTCATTTTTGGTCATTGGTTTTCAATACATCAAATCTCTTCTTTAGATGGTCTCTGAATTCAGATGGGGTATAATCAAGGTCATATTTTGGTTCTCATGAACTTGTGTTAATTATCTTAAGCTCTATCTTGAATCTACATTTGAGAAATTGATGGTTTGTTACACAGTCAGATCCTGGCCTTGTTTTGGCTGTAGATATTTAATTTCTCCATCACCTCTTTCCACAGATGTCATTATTCTATTCCTGTGTATTTCACTGGTGAAGTCCACATGTATAGCCATTGTTTATGTTGTTGAACAGAGGTATTGGCAATGAATAAGTCATCACTCTTGCAAAATTCTATCATGAGTTCTCTGGAGTCATTCATATCACCAAAACCATATTTTCCACCTACTGGTGATTATTCTTTTTTTTTCCAATTTTTGCATCCCAATCATCCATAATAATCAACACATCCTGATTGCATGTTTGGTCAATGTCAGACTGCAGAAGTTGGTAAAACCTTCAGTTTCCTCATCTTTGGATTTGGTGGTTGGTGTGTAAATTTGAGTAATAATAGTATTAACTGGTCTTCTTTGTAGGCATGTAGATATTATCCTATTGTTGATAGCATTGCACTTCAGGATAGATCTTGAAACATTCTTTGTGACAATGAATGTCATGCAATTTCTCTTCAATTTGTCACTACCTTCAGAGTAGATCATATGATTGTCTTATTCAAAATGGCCCAAACCAGTCCATTTCAACACACTATTGCCTAAGACATTGATCATTATATGTTTTATTTCATTTTTGACAACTTCCAATTTTCCTAGTTTCATACTCTACATTCCATGGTCCAATAATTAATGGATGTTTGCAACTAATTCTTCCCCTTTTGAGCAGTGCTACATCAGCAAATGAAGGTCCCAAAAGCTTTATGCCATCAACATCATGAAGGATGACATTACTTTGTGGAGTTAGCCCTTCCCCAGTACTATTTTGAGTGCCATCCAACCTGAAGGGCTCATCTTTCAGTAATATATCAGAGAATGTTTCAAGGTTATTCATAATGTTTTGCTGTTCTGTATCAGACAGTATTTCACTGCTACTCATCAAGTTTTCATTGTTCAATTCCTTGAGAAGAGGATGTCCCCTTCCTTCTTCTGAGTCTGTCTTATTCTGGAAGCTCCACTGAAAACTGCCCACCATGGGTGACCCTGTTGATATTTGAAATACTGGTTGCATACCCTCAAGCTTCATAGCAACACGTAAGAAATCACAGTTCACATTTGGACAAGATATATTTGCACTATCAACAATAGGATAATATCCACATACCTACAAGGAAGATCAGTTAATAATATTATTTCTCAAATTTACTCACCAACCACCAAATCCAAAGATGAGGAAACTGAAGGTTTTACCAACTTCTGTAGTCTGACATTGACCAAACATGCAATCAGGATGTATTGATTATTATGGGTGATAGGGATGCAAAAGTTGGAAACAAAGAATAATTCACCAGTAGTATATATATGCATATATATATATATACACACATTTTATTTTATTATCCTAAAGTTATCATCATTGTTTTTAGAAATATGTTTTTGCTTTAAAGTCTATTTTGTTTGGTGAACCAACATTTTTTTGGTTATTTGAAATACATTTTTCTCCATTAATTTACTCCATCCTTCCTCTACTGTATATTTTGTATCTGTCTCTTTGAAACTGCATATGAATTTGTGTTTCTCAATTGAAATATTTGAAGTTAAAATAGAGAATTCAGTATATTTTAGTCATTGTAAGTACTCATGTATATGTAATCATGTATGCCTCTTTGTTATTTTAGATATTCTTTGTTTTTCTCTTCTATCTTCTATGATTTTTTTTGTACTGCTCAGTTTTATTGCAATTGTTCCATTTTTCTCTATATGTTATTTATACACACTTTCTAATATTTATTCATTAATCTCTAAATTAAGAGAGATTTATTCTACTTATCAATTTCAAAGTAAGTAAAAAATGTTTATTTTACTCCCAGCTAATGTTAGAACTTTAAAATATTTAGACTCAGCTCCTTCTCAAACATGTTATTTCTCTAAGGAGTTTTAAATTTCTATCTTTGAAGAAAAAGTCATTACAAGGTGCATTAATATTTTCATAATAAATATTTCCTTACTTTTTCCCACATAATTATCACTTTCTCTGTTTTCATGACTATTCTTATCTACTATCCATATGATTGTGCCCTAGTATTCAAGTCCATTAATTGCTGTCTGTTTGAATATATTATCTATTCTTCAAGTACATTCCACTGTATATTAATTTTAGGTTGGAAGTTGTTAATAAAAATCAATTATGGCCTCTGTGTTTTGGCCTCAGAGTGGGCCTATTTACTCATAAAGCCTGCTGACACTAAACTCAAATTTTACACATCCAATATTAAAAATATTCATAAGATTTTCAGTGCCTGATTCTTTGAGAAGTGGATGGCCTCTTCCTTCTTCCAAGTCTGTCTCTGTCTGGAAGCTCCTCTGAAACCTGTTCACTATGTTCAACCCTGCTGGCATTTGAAACACCCATGGCACAACCCCCAGTCTCACAGCACCACACAAGCCACTACAGTACAACAAACTGACACAAGTTCTTCTCCCTTAGCTTCCTGCCTGGGGTCTCTCTCCCTCTTACCTGTTCCAGCCACCACCAGAGCTCCTTCAGTTTCTTTATTACAGCATAATATATATGTATTTTTTCTGTACTTAAATATTACAAAATACATATCATTGTTAATCTCTATGTATATGAATATAGTGAGGATGTTCTCTAGAGGCATAGTGCCTAAGACATTTGACTGCTAACCAGAGGCTGGTGGTTCAAACCCACCAGCCACTTCTCAGGAGCAAGGTTGAGTAGTTTACTTCTGTAGTGATACCACCTCAGAAACCCAAGAGGGGTCACTATGAGTTGGATCCAACTTAAAGGCAATGAGTTTGCTCTTTGTTTTTTTCTCCTGTTGTATGTGGCTTACTCTGTTGTTGTTCTAAGTCATACGCTTTCTCAGTTTTACTGCTGCTGCCATATTGCTTTTTTTTTCTAGTATTTACTTATTTAAGAAATATTTGTAAAACATTTTATTTGACATACACTGTTTTATACTTGGGATTTAAACAATGAACAAAATAATGGATCAGCCCTCAAAGTTTTAGTATCTTATTGTGGAATTAATGCTAATAGACAAACACTCACACACACACACCTATATATAATAGGTTAGATGATGAAATGTCAAATTAACTAATATAGGTCAGAGTAATATTGTAGAGTTGGATTGATGGTATTATAGATTCAATGGTCATGAGAAATTTCTCTGGTAAAGGACCATCTGGAAAGAGACCTGAATGAAGGATAAATAAGCCACAATATGTCCATAATGTGCCTCCTCACTCTCTCTCTCTCCACACAAT
>NW_006922349.1:470399-480208 GCF_000298275.1 Orycteropus afer afer
TTTTTTTTTCCTTAATGACTATAGATCATAATGTACAAATGTCATTAAATAGGAGTTTCTGGGACCACAAGTTCTTCCTTGGAAGACAATCACACAGAAGAGATAACAAACTGGAGACATTAATAGTGGGCTGTGCATAGTGTGAATAAACTCTTTTCCTAGGGAGCCCTAAAATTTTAGGATCATTTGTTACAGAAGATAACATCAGTTGCACCATATAATACTAGCAATTGTAACTTGGGGCAGTACTGACATAAAAATATAGAATTGTTTGCCTGCCCAAGTAGTAAAGTAGTAGAGTGTAGGATATCTAATTTCAGAAGCTAGAATGAGAGATACATCTGTTATGCAGTGTCTAAACATTTTGCAAAACAGTTGCCTGTTATAGCTTCAAGAAAGGACTTGTACTTATTGAGTTGTTGGCTCTGGTACAGTGGGGTAGAAAACATAACATTGCTGGTTGTCTTTGACAAAGGGCTAAAAAAAGAGAGGAAATAATTGGTTAATATGTGATAAAAATTAAATAAAACAGATGGAATCTAGAAATTCGAGGCCTTATAGAGTTTGAAAATTCTGACTACTACTCTGGTTGTGTAGTAGTTAAGGCACTTAGCTATTAACCCAAGAGGTCAGAGGTTTGAGTCCACACAATGTTCCATGGAAAAAAGATGAGGCAGTCTGCTTCCATAATGATATACAGCCTTGGAAACCCAAATGGGGATCGTTGTGAGTGAGAATTGACTTTGTGGCAGTGAATATAGTTTGGTATTGGTATGTTGTTGTTGTTGTTGTTGTTATGTGCCGTCGAGTCATTCCCGACTCATAGTGACCCCTCCTTGGGTTTTCAAGGCAGTAGCACTACGGAAGTAGGATTGCCCAACCTTCCTTCTGAGGAGTGGCTGATGGGTTTGAACCGCCAGCCGTCTAGTTAGCAGGCAAGTGTCTTAGCAACTATGCTATCAGAGCTCCCTGGTATTGGTATATTGTTTTCCAAATGGTAAGAAATGGAATGCAGAAGATTTGAGCAATAACATTCCAGTAAACACTTCTCAGGAAAAGATCCAACGAAGGGTGCAGCCTTTGTACCTGTTGTTTCAGATGATTTCAAAATAACTTTTGAGATGAAGAGAGGCACAAGCAGTGATAATTAAATAAATCAGCTTCAGAATTTGTTTGCAGAAAATACCATATGTTTACTGACATCTGAAATCTGCTTGAAGCAGAGAGATCAGAACAGCTTCTATTAAAGAACCCACAAGCCATAAACAAAAATAGCAGC
Source organism: Orycteropus afer afer (assembly GCF_000298275.1). NCBI lineage: Eukaryota > Metazoa > Chordata > Mammalia > Tubulidentata > Orycteropodidae > Orycteropus > Orycteropus afer. The sequence continues at coordinate 471,679 of NW_006922349.1, forward strand.
CAAACCAAAAAACCAAAACTCACCGCTGTTGAGTCAATTGTGACTCATAGTAACCCTTCCGTGGGTTTCTGAGGTGATATCTTTACGGAAGTAGATTGCCCAATCTGCCCTCTGAGGAGTGGCTGGTGGGTTTGAACGACCAGCCTTCTCGTTAGCAGTCAAATGCCTTAGGCACTACACCACCAGAGCTCCCACAATAATAACAACAGAGTATCAAAAAAAATGGAGCACAAGTAAGCTGGGTAAAATATAGTCCTTGAGGAAAATAAATTACCCATATTCACTTCAAATGTCGTCAAGAATGTGTATGGAGAATGTAGAGCCTCTGACACAATGAAGTCTGGGAGCTGCAGAGACAAAGGGCAGATGTTCCTCTAGAAGATCAGAAATAGGTCCCATTTGGTCATGATAAAGAAGGCTGTGGATCACCTAGAATCTTAGATCTTGATTTGGGTGACAACTGGATAAAGGTTTTGTTTTTTCTCTTGGGAAAAATTAATTTTATGTGTGAGAAGAAGAGTAAACAGAAGCATTTGGTGAATGCAGTAGCTAAATATAGCAAATGGTCAGTGTCCCCCACTAAATGGGTTCTTTCCTTACATCACATAGAAATGTGCCTGAAAGTGGCTGCCCATTAAGGGCTATATGTCCCATCCCTTATCCATATGGATGTAGCCAGATGGAAAGAATATCCATGAAATTTCTGTGGGAATGCTATGATTATTTCTGGGGCATGAAACACCACTCTCTCTTTCTTTTCCTTTTGCTTTGTATGAAGGCTAGATATAAAAGATCTTCTGGCCAGATATAGAGAATCCCAAAGATGTGTGTCATGGGAAGTGTATGGATCTATGAATCACTGCTTGGAGCAGCATCTTATAATAGCCATTTGTGTTAAGCCACTGAGACTTAGGAATGGTCTTTTATAGCACCTAGGTTAATCTTCTTATTCATGTATTATTATAAGAAATTTCCTGCAGCAAGTGAACTAAAAGTGCCTGAAAGACATTTAAGCATCTGTGAGGAATGAAAAAACATCAGGGCTTAAACAGGCTGTCCTGGGTACCTAGTGCCACTCTGACAAGAATATACCACAAATGGGATTGCTTTAACAAATAGGAGTTTATTCTTACAATTCGGAGGCTTTAAGTCCTAGTTCAAAGTGCCAGGCTCTTGGGTCTGGGTGAAAGCCCCTCAGCCTTGGGCTTCAGCTCTGCCTCCTGCTCCCAGCCCACTGGAGCTGGAGTCATTTCTCACTCAGACAGCTGCTGACTGCTGAGGCTGACAAACCCAAGGTCTACAAGTGAAAAGGCACAGTCCCTGTGTTACCAAACCACACAGCAGGCCATTAATTTAAGTCCCAAGGTCAGCAGAGCATGGTAGGCTGCTGAACAATGGCTACATTGCAGGGTCCAAGTATGCCATAATCTAAAGAACATTGCCCGAGGCTTTTGCTTATATACAGGAAGCAGACCATATTCCCTAAGGCAGCTACTCAGCTGCTCACAGTAGATCCCACCATGGACTTGATTACCAGTCTTATCATGGGGAATATTACATCTAGCTGCCCAGCCACTTAACCAGGCCCAGCCAAGCTGACACACCAACTGAACTACCACACAAGCACTGAGATAAAATAACAAAGTTGTTCTCTGCTTAAACTTGAGGAAATTGTTTGGAGATAACATGTGTTATACACATGTGGTAAAGCTCTGTCCTCTGCCCTATTTGTTTTCTCCCTTATTTGGGATGCTTATTCCTCCCATCACACCTGCAATATATTTCTTTCAGTGTCTTGCTGCATATTGATTTCTTGTTTTAAACTCTTTACTCATAATATTTGAAAATCTCTCGTAGTCTGTCAGCTTCAAACATCACACAAAAGAGATAGTTACTAGTCTTTTTTTTCTAATCAATTTTATCAAATTTTGTAATTTTTTTTCTTGTCTAGGCTCTTGAAAATAATTCATATTTTCTCCAAAAATATTTTATGCACATAGGTTTTCAACTTTCTAATATAATTGTTAAGTGTTCTTATGTAAACTAGTTTCTTTAAATGCATCTCTTTTACACTAACTGATAGAGCACTAATTAAAAGTGATAATTTTGGGGTATATAATTGTGGAATTGTGGGGCCATGGACGTTTTATGTTTATCTTTATAGGAATATTCAAATTGTTTTCCACAGTGGCTGTATCATTTAACATTCTCACTGACAATGGACAAGGGTTTCAACTTCTCTACACCCTTCGTACTTGCTACTGTTTAATGGTTAAGGCATTTTACTTTGGAGTAATGGGCATGTTTTAGGGACTAGTTAATGATAGTAGTAATATAACATTGAAAAAATAGTAAAAATAATAAATGTCACTAAATGTTCACCATAAAAGGATTAATTTATATGTGAATTTCACCTCAATAAGCTGTTAGAACTTTCAGAAACTGTTAAAACTGTTTTTAAAAAACTTTTAAAAACAATTTTAAAAATATGGACACTTCCTCTATGTATACACCTTCATTGTAAGTGACCTGATAGAGTATAGCTGTGTATATATATATATATATATATATATCACAAATAGGGCTACTCAGTCTTGACCTACTGATATTTTTACTTCTTTATCATGTTCCCTTTGTAAAACATCATTATAAGTTTCAGTTAGGCTGAAAAGCAATTTGTTGTTGTTGTTGTTGTTTTTTTGCCGTCAAGTTGGCCCCAACTCATAGCGACCCCTCCTTGGGTTTCCAAGGCAGTATCACTACAGAAGTAGATTGCCCCATCTTCCTTCCAAGGAGTGGCTGGTGGGTTTGAACCACCAGCCTTCTGGTGAGCAGTCAAGTGTCTTAGCCACTATGCTACCAGACTCCCATGAAAAGCAATATCAAAGTTAAAGTTAAATTTCAACATCTTGTTCCTAAGATACTATGTTATATTTGTCTTCAGTTTATTTTTAGTTATTTATTTTTAAGTTATATGCTTTCCATATATTTTCAGTTATTTTTATTTTAATCCTGGTGAAAATATTGCATTACAAACATACATCATCTCAGATAGCCAAGGAAGTTGGCAGAATATTCAGATAAGACCATCCATAACAAAGAAACAAGAAACCAATTGAAATAGATACAGAAGATAATCCTGGAACCCTCAGCTTTGAAGGGAAGGATTAAGAACTGGATTAAATATCAACTACAAGAAGAATCTGAATGAAAACAGTGAATAAGGAGACAAATGGAGGTGCAGATTGTTGGTTGTTCTGATAGAATGGCCAATTTGAATATTTACAAGTGGGATTCTGATCTAGGCAGCAATCTAAGAGCTCTATTTGACAAGGAATGCATGGGCAATTGCACTGGTAGCTGATGACTAGAACGATAAACAGAAAAAAAAAGGAGACAGAACTGTGGACTGTCAGCTGTCTTGAAGATGTGGCCATTTTGAATACTTGCAAACTAGTGTTCTGATCTGGGCAGCAACCTGAGAATAGGTTCTCCTTGTCGATGAGAGCATGGGCAACCACACTGAAGGCAGATGACTAAAAGGTAATATATTCCTGTTGTTGCTCTTGTACCCTGCACTTTCCTGGCAAATGGAAGTATGTCCATCCCTCACCTCTACCCACCTTCATTGTCAGTGTCCTGATAGAGTCCAGGTGTCATGCCCCCCAAAATTTTAATTTTCATTTGTGAGTTTTAAAATTATTATATATTTTTTCTATCTCCTATTTTCCTCTTTTTCTTTCCTTACCATGGTTCTTTTTTTTTTTCCTTCCTGATTCCTTTGTTTTTTGTTTCTTTTTCTATTTTGGTTCTTCCCATGCCTTGTTTATCTTTATTATTATTATTACATTTTTCTTATTTCTTTCTTTATTATTCTTTTATCCTGCTCTTTTCTCTTATACTACACCCCCAGACAGTATGTTTTTTTTTGTCTTTGTCTTTCTTTTGCCTTTTTTTTCACTTTTTTCATTTATATTTTTATATTCTGTGGAGGTGAGATTTTGCTGTTTATGTGCTTTGTGTTTTTGTTCTTTTATTTATTTATTCATTCATTTTTTTGTCTAACTGGGTGGGAGACAGTAAATGTGCCCACAAGATCTAACCATACCCACAACTTCTGAAGCCTCAACCCCTGGGTAAGGGCCACCACTTGCTTCTGCACCAAGTCATCAGTGATAGACAGCACCCAGTACCAACCCAACTGACTTTCAACTGCTCTTCACAAATAATTAACAGAGATCTGTCCACACATTATCACTCTCTATCACACCAACCATGAGACAGGTGGTGAGTGTCTATGTACTTCCAATTAGAGAATAGAGGACCAAATGGCCCTGCTAACTCAGATATATCAAAGTGAAATTAAATAAATAAATGCAACAAAGCACCAAAAATACATTCACCAATTAAATATAAGTACAACAACATCAAAATATTTCACAGACAGCTGACCATCACAATCCACATAAGAAGAAAGATAAAGTAGTGCAAAAAAGCAACAAGGACACACAACCTGAAAATCTCTCTGAAGAAGTGACATTGAAACTGCCTAATAAGGACTTCAAAACAATTATAGTTACCTTCAACAGATTGAGAAACAGATCAAGGAAAACATTGACAAATTTAAGGAAAGCACAGACAAATCTCTAGAATAACTTAGGAAAACAATAATTAAGAAAAATAAAGAAAAAGCTGGAAGCTACACAAAAACAAGAAATAGAAATCTAGCAGGTTAACACTAAGATTTTAGAAGTAAATAGCACATTGATTGGGTAAAGAAGTACAGTCAAATCAATGGAAGGCAGATTTAATGAGATTGAAAACAAAAGTCTCAATACTAGAGTTCCATCAAGACGGCAAAATAGGGAGACAAGCTATACAGACCCTCTGAAACAAAGCAATGAGAAACCAACTGAAACTGATACAGGAGACAATCCTGGAACTCTGTGCTTTCAAGAGAAGGATAAAGAAGTTGTTTAAATACCAACTAATAGAAAAACCTGAATGAAACAGTGAGTAAGGAGATAAAAGGAGCGGTGGACTACTAGCTGTCTTGGCTATTTTGAATATTTCCCAATAGCAAACTGAGAATGAGCTCTTCTCACCAAAAACTGCATGGGGAAGGGATGCATTGGTGCCTGATAACCAGAACAGAAAATGGCAGGGAAGGAACAAACCTGTGAACTGCTGGCAGCTGTCCTGAGGGTGCAGCCGTCTTGAAGGTTTGCTGGTGGTGGGCACAGCCATTTTGGATATATGCAAGTGACATTCTTAACTGGAGAGTGACATAAGATTGGGCTCTGCTGGTCAGGGACAGCATGAGTGACCAACCTGGAGGCTGATGACTGGAAAAGTGCAATCTTCCCCTTGTCGTTCTTAGAGTCCACATGCTCTTGGTGAACAGATGTGTGGCCATGACCCACCACCACCTACCTCCTTGATCAACAAGAGTTCTATCCTGGTTTATGCCCTGACAGAGCCTAGGTGCTGTGCTTTTAAATTATCTTTTTATCTTCTTCCTATCTTCATTTTTTCCCCTCTTTCTCACCCTGCCTCTTTTTTTTTTCTCTTCCCTTTTTCTAGTTCCCTTATTTTGTCTTTCTTTTGTTTCTTCTCAGCCCTTGTTTTACTTTATGCTGTTTTCACATTTTTTTTTTCTTTCCTGTTCTTTTATTCTTGCTCTTTTCTCTCATTCCTTCTTCCCCAGATACTGTAGCTTCTTTTGTCTTTCTTTACTCATTATCTTTCTTTTACCCTTTTTTAATTGAAAATTATTATTCTCACTTATTGAATTTCATTTTTTATGACTGTTCCTGATTATTTATGCAGTTTGAGTTTTTTGTTCTCTTGTTTTTAGTTTTATTTTTGGTGTTCTTTTCTTTTTGCCTGAGTGGGAGATAGCAACTCTTTCCACACAACCCAACATATTTGTACCTGCTGCAGCCTCACCTGTGAGCACCACCACTTGCTTTTGCAGCAACTGACCAATGATAGAAGACAGCCAATACTGCCTCAACTCACCCTCAACTGCTCTTTAAGGACAGCTAATTTGTGCACACACTCTCATTCTCTATCACACCCACCAAGGGACAAGTGGTGAGTGCCTAAGAGCAAATAGAGAGGCACAGTACCCTGCTCATGCAGATATGTCAATACAAAATAAAGGGAAAAAAATATTGGGTGAATCACATCAACAAACAACCACAAATTAAACATAAATACAACCCCACAATATCTCAGAGACAACAAACTATTACAAACCACACACCAAAAAAAAGGGGGGTATAAACAAGGAGCCAGGATATAAACCCAGAATACAGACCTGAGGAAGAAGCAGCATTTGAACTTTCTGATAAGGAATACAAAAGAATTATATCTGGGTACATTTTCAAGGAAAACATTGACAAGATTAAGGAAAACACAGACAAAACTCTAGAACAATTTAGGAAAACAATGCAAGAACAAATTAATAAAATAAAAAAAAAAAATAAAATAAAATAATACAAAGACAGCAAATAAAAATCCAGAAGGTCCATACTAAGATTTCAGAAATAGATAACACATTGAATAGGAAAGGGAGTAGAATTGAATGATTGGAAGACAGAATTAATGAGATGGAAGACAAATTACTCAATACTACTTTTTAAGGGATCAGGCAGACTATAGATCAAAACATAATGGAGAAAGCCTAAGATTGATGTGGGATACCATCAAGAGGAAGAACCTACATGTAATCAGAATTTCAGAACAGGAAGAGACGGATAAAACCATGGAGAAATTTGTCAAAGATTTGTTGGAAGAGAATTACTCTAATATGATGAAAGAAGAGAATATATCCATTCAAGAAGTTCAATGAATTCCAAACAGGATAGACCCCAAAAGAAAATCACCAATACATATCATCATCAGACTCACCAAAACCAAAGACAAAGAAAGAATTCTGCAAGCAGCACAGGAAAAATGAAAAGTTACCTGAAAATGGCAACCAATAAGACTAAGCTCTGATTTCTTTTCTAAGCATACCATTTAGTATCTTATGTTGTTGTTGTTGTTGTTTGCCGTCGAGTCGGGCCCGACTCATAGTGACCCCTCCTTGGGTTTCTGAGGCAGTATCACTCCAGAGCTTTGTAGCTTTGTATCATATATATATATTTGCCTATTCTTTAAATCTCTGTCTTTTAATTTAACTGTATAGTTCATTCTCATTTAATAAATAATAATAATAATAATAATAATATTGTTAAAGATGAATTTACATCTGCCAAATTGTTTTTGCTTTTCCTCTATCTCATACAAATTTTCCCATGTTTCCTCTGTGTTAGTCAATATTTGTTAGTGTTATGTTTGTTTCCTCTATTGTTTACCTATACTTTTTAAAAGTCATTTTATTAATAATTGCTCTAGAAATCACAGTACATATCTTTAGCCTATAACAACATATTTAAAATAAATACTCAATTCCTATGAGGTATGGTAATTTTGATCAAATTATGTTTCATATAACTTCCTATCCTTCATGCTATTATCATCATAATAAATAATTTTGTTTTTTAAAGAAATAAAGATAATGAAAATGAATGTTTATTTGCATATGCATTTTACTCACTACTTTGCATTTACACATATATGTGCTATTTTATCTGCAAATCACTTTTTTCCCAGCACAAAGTAATTGTGTGTACAACAGAATGAAACAATCGCCAGTAGTTAGGTGCCGTCAAATTCAATCCAACTCATAGTGACATTATGTACAAAAGAATGAAACACTGCCTAGTCCTGCACATCCTCACAATCCTTTCTATGCTGTCCATTGTTGCAGCTACTGTAGCAGTCCATCTCCTTAAGTTTCTTCCTCTTTTGTGCTGACCATCTACTGAGCATGATGTTCTTCTCTAAGGACTGATCCTTTCTGACAACATGACCAAAGTGCATGAGACAATGTCTGGTCATTCTCACTTCTAAGGACCATTAAAGATGTACTTCTTACAGGGAAGATTGTTCTTCAGGCAGTCCATGGTATTTTCAATATTCTTGTCCAATACTACAGTTCAAATGCACTTCCCTTCTGTGGTCTTCCTTATTGATTGTCCACTTTCATATGCATATGAAACTATTGAAAATATCATGATTTTGCTTAGGCCTACCTTCAAACTAGTATCTATTTTCTTTAACACTTTAAAGAGTTCTTTGAAGTTCTTTGAGTCTGGTAAGACTTCCCAATACTATGGTCCTGAGATACATTCTGGGCCTGGAATAAAGCTCACTCCCGAGGGCTGACTCTCAGCCCAAGAGTAAACAAGATGTACATGGAGATCACTCAATCCAGGTGATGCACCCACATACTCTATGGAAATGCATCCCTTGGAGCAATCAACTATGGGACACCAGAGGGGCAACATTCACACAGAGGAAAAGTAGTACAAATAGGAGTGCATAACTATGAGGGGCATGGAGGGAGAGTTACTGGGCAGGGAGGGGAAGAGACTGGGTTAGAGGTGGGAATGGTAAATGGGGAGTGAAACTAAATGTA
>NW_006922349.1:480442-488829 GCF_000298275.1 Orycteropus afer afer
TAATCCACACTGAAGGTTGTAGTCTTTGATCTTCATTAGTAAGTACTTCAAATCTTCACTTTCACTGAATGAGGTTATGTCATCTGCATATTGTAAGTTATTAATGAGTTTTCCTCTTATCCTGATGCTGTGTTCTTCATATAGTCCATATTCTTGGATTATTTCTTCAGCACACAGATTGAATATGGATGGTGGAAGCATACAAACTTGAAACATACCTTTCCTGATTTTGAAACATGCAGTATCCCCTTGTTCTGTTTGAACAACTGCCTCTTGGTCTATTTACAGGAGTCTCATGAGCAAAATTAAGTTTCTGGAATTTCCATTCATTACAATGATATCCATAACTTGTTATGATCTACACAGTGGAATGCTTTGGGCTTGAGTTTCTGGCTTTTCACTGTCAATATACTGCTGCAGCTGTTTTTGTTTTGTTTTGTTTTGTTTTTTAATTTTCTTCAACAAATTTCACTAGTGTGTGATATTAATGATACTGTTGAAAAATTTCCACATTCTGTTGGATGTTTTTTTCATTTTTAGGTGCCATTGCCTTGGCTCCGACTCATAGTGACCCTACGTACAGTAGAACAAAACACTGACTACTCCTGTGCCAGCTTCACAATCCCTGCTATACCTCAACCCATTTTTGCAGCCACTGTGCCAATCCACCTCGTTGAGGGCCTTCCTCTTTTTCATTGACCCTACACCTTAGCAAGCCTGATACCCTTCTCTAGGGAAGCTATCTTCTGACAACATAACCAAAGTAGGTTAGACAAATTTTAACCATTCTTGCTTCCAAGGAGCATTCTGGTTGCACTTCTTCCAGAACAGATTTGATAGTTCTTCTGACAGTCCATGGTCCTTTCAGTATTCTTCTCCAACATCCTATCTCAAAAGCATCAACTCTTCTTTAGTATTCCTTATTCATTGTCCAGGTTTCACATGCATATGAGGGGACTGAGAATACTATGACTTTGGGTACACACCTTAGTCTTCAGAGAGACATGTTTGCTCTTCAGCACTTTTGCAGTAGATTTGCCAAGTGCAATATATCATCTGATGTCTTGGCTGCTGCTTCCATGGGTGTAGACTGGGGAAAAAAGTAATATGAAATATTTGAGAACTTCACTCTTTTCTCCACTTATTGTGATACTGCTTATTATGAGGATTTTCATTTTCTTTATGTTGAGGTATAATCCACACTGCAGACTGTAGTCTTTAACCTTCATCAGGAGGTGCTTCAAGTCATCTTTATTTTCAGCAAGGAAAGTTGTGTCATCTACATATTTCAGGTTGTTAATGAGTCTTCCTCCAATCCTAATGCCATGCTCTTCTTCATATAGTCCAGCTTCTTAGATTATGTGCTCAGCATACAAATTGAATAACTATGGTGACAGAGTACAACCCCAACACACTCCTTTCCTCATTATAAACCATGTAGTATCCCTTTGTTCTGTTCAAATGACAGCCTCCCAGTCTATGTGCAGTTTCCTCATGAACACAATTAATTGTTCTGGAATTCCCATTCTTCTCAATGTTATCAATAATTTGTTATGATACACATAATTGGATGCTTTTGTATAGTCAATAAAACATAAGTTAACAACTTCTGGTATTCTTTGCTTTCAGCCAAGATCCATCTGACATCAACCTTGATCTCTCTCATCCCACATCCCCTTCTGAATCTAGCTAGCATTTATGGAATTTCTCTTAATATACTGCCACAACAGTTTTTGGATTATCTTCACCAAGATTTTACTTTGTATGATATTAATGATATTGTTTGATAACTCCCACATTCTGTGGTATCACCTTTATTTGTAATAAGTACACACATGTATCTCTTCCATCAGTTGGCCAGGTAGCTGTCTTCTAAATTTCTTGGCATAGATAAGCAAGTGCCTCCAGTGTGTCATTCATTTACTGAAACATCTTAGTGGGTATTCTTTCAATGCATGGGGATTTGTTTTTTTGTCAATTCCTTCAGTGCAGCTTCAACTCATACCTTCTCCTCCGTATCTCCTCCAGTCAGTTGGCCTGGTACCTGTCTTCCATGTTTCTTGAAATAAGTGAGTAAGCACGTCCTGGACTGCATTCATTTGTCGAAACATCTCAATTCTGTCACTTTCTAAAGTCCCTCTTTAGCCAATGGCTTCAATTCAGTTTGGATTTCCTCCCTCATTACCACTGGTTTTTTAAATGGTTAAAAGTTGACAAATTATTTTTAGTATGGTGACTCTCTGTATTCCATGCATCTTCTTATGAAGCTCTTTCACCTTGAAAAATGCCAGCCATGTTCTTCCCTTTTTGTATTCTAAATCAGGTCTTTGGACATTTCTTTATAATATTTTACTTTCTCAAGCCACAATAATAAATTTATGAATGTTATATTATGGAAGACCAAAGAGGCCCCATGCTGAAAAATTCCATAAATTTAAAAAACTAGTAATCTTGATTAAAATAGATATTAATCATAATCATGACTACCTTACAGCCAGGTACAGGTAAGGGAGGGAGAGAGAGACCCCACCCCCTATGCAGGAGGAAGTGGGAAACCAGGGCAAACTGCTGGAAGAATAGGGGAAAGTCCAGGAAGTGGGCAGTGTGGTTTTGGAACAGCTAAGGAAGACAAACTTGTCTGTCAAATTGTCATACTCTGGTGACTTGTGTGTTGCTGTGAGGCTAGAGGCTGTGTCATCTGTGTTTCAAACACCAGCAGGGTTGCCCATGGTGGACGGGTTTCAGCAGAGTTTCTGGGCTAAGAGAGACTCAGAAGAAGGAAGAGACCATCCACTTCTCAAAGAATTGGCCAGGGGAAACCTTATGAATAGCAGTGAAACACTGTCTGATTTATTACTGGACAACATTGTGAATAGCCTGAAACATCCAATATAGTCCCAGAAGATGAGCCCCTCAGGTCAGAAGGCACTCAAAATGCCACTGGGAAAGAGTTGCCTCAACAGAGTAGAACTGACCTTAATGATATGGATAAAGTAGAGCTTACAGGACCTCCATTTGCTGATGTGCCATGACTCAAAGTGAGAAAAAACTGCCAGAAATATCCATTAATAAGCAGAACATAGAATGTATGAAGTATGAATCTAGGAAAATTGGAAGTTGTCAAAAAGGAAATGGCATGCATGAAGACTGATATCCTAGGCATTAGTGACCTGAAATGGACTGGTTTGGGACATTTTGAATCAGACAAACATAGGATCTACTATGCTGGTAATGACAAGTTGAAGAGGAACAATGTGATATTCATTGTCATAAAGAAATTTCAAGATCTGTCCTGATGTACAATGCTTTAAATGATAATATCAATATGCCTATAGGGAAGGCCAGTTAATACTAATATTACTCAAATTTAACCACCAATTACCAAAGCCAAAGACAAGAAAACTGATGATTTTTACTCCCTTCTGCACTCTGAAATTGACTGAACATGCAATCAAGATGTGCTGATTATCTAGTGATTGGAATGCAAAAGTTGGTAACAAAGAAGTATTACCAGTAGTTGGAAAATTTGGCCTTAGTGACAGAAATAACACTGGAGATTGCATGATAGAATTTTGCAAGTCCAATGACTTGTTCATTGCAAATACCTTTTTTCAACAACACAAACAATGGCTATACACGTGGACTTCTCTAGATAGAGTACACAGGAATCAGATTGACCACTTCTGTGGCAAGAGGCAATGGAAAAGCTCAATATCTTCAGCAAAAACAAGGCCAGGAGCTGATTGTGGAACAGACCATCAACTGCTCATATGCAAATTGAAGTTGAAATAGAAGACAATTAAAACAAATAAAAATATGAGAGCCAAAATATGACCTTGAATATATCTCTCCTGAATTTAGAGACCATTTAAAGAATAGATTTGATGTATTGAACACTAATGACCAAAAACCATAGGAATTGTGGGATGACATCAAAAATATCATCCATGAAGAAAGCAAGAAGTCATTAAAAAGACAGGAAAGGAAGAAAAGACAAAAATGGATGTCAGAAGAGACTCTGAAACTTGTCCTGAGGGAAGAGTAGCTAAAGCAAATGGGAGAAATGACAAGATAAAAGAGCTGAACAGAAGATTTTAAAGAGCAGCTCAAGAAGACAAAGTTAATTGTTCAAAGACCTGGAGTTAGAATACCAAAAGGGACATGCCTGACATTTCTCAAGCTGAAAGAGCTGAAGGAAAATTTAAGTTTGGAGTTGTAATATTGAAAGATTCTATGGGTAAAATATTGAATGATGCAGGACAAATCAAAAGAAGATGGAAGGAATACATAGTCACTGCATCTGCGAAGGCCCTCTTTCTAGTGCTGAAGAGCAAAGATATCTCCTTGAAGGATAAGGTGCATCTGACACGAGCCCTGTTATTTTCAATAGCCTCTTATGCATGTGAGAGCTGGATAATGAACAAGGAAAACCAAAGAAGGATCGACGCTTTTGAGTTGTGATGTTGGTGAAGAGTACTGAAAGTACTGTGGACTGCTAAAAGAACTAACAAATCTGTCCTGGATGAAGTGCAACTGGAATGCTCCTTGGAAGCAACAATGGCAAGACTTTGTCTCGTCTACTTTGGTCATGTTATAAGAAGGGATCATTCTCTGGAGAAAGATATCATGCTTGGTAAAGTGGAGAGTCAACGAAAAAGGGATTTTCAATAAGATGGATTGACCCAGTGGCTACAATGATGGACTCAGGTACAGCAGGGATCGTGGAGCTGGCACAGGACCAGGCTGTGTTTCATTCAACTGTACATAGGGTTGTTATGAATTGGAGATGACTTGACGGAACCTAACAATAACATGACTAACTTGTTATTTTTCCATCCCTTTTTCTTTTCTTTTAGTAAATAATAGCTGACCTCTTCACAGATGCTGACTTCTTCAGGTTTGTTAATATTTTATTTTAAGTATGATTTTTATTCCATGGCTGGTTTCATGTGAGGACCATGTTTTATGAGGCAAGATGACTCTGGGAAGAGGTATGTGGAGTCTGGAGTAATCACAATAAAGAAAAACAGTCATTTCTGTTGTTTGAAGAGGTCCACAACCCCCTACACATTTCCCTGTATAATCATGTCTACCCCTTTGCTTGGGGGGACAGATGTAAAGAAATGATTCTGTATCCTTGGAATCAATATTCAATAAATTATTTTGCTTTCCTGCTTTGACCTGTTATGATAATTGGCTCATCATGATGGGGGTAAGGACCTTGTTTTTCCTACAATTTTGACATACCATGTGGGCCTTGACTCCCTGAGATGTAGTGGCCCCATCACTGATTGAGGCCTGGGTGGTCTGCTCCAAGTGGCTATTTGGATTTTTCTTTTCCCAGACAGACTGTCCATTGCCTCCCTCTGGAGATAGTACCACCAGCACACTTCAGAGAAAAGAGGAACGGCAAAAGAACTATTTCATGAGCTGGCTTTCAGTGAGAGTCCCCTACACACGTCCTGGGTGACCCAGAACCAGGACAGATCAGGCGAATGAGGCTCTTCCTTGGGTACTACAGCACTGCTCCTCAGTAGGAGGAGGGCAGGCTTAGCTGACCATTACCGTGGAGGGTATTTTGCCTTGTGTGGTTCCTCAGGACAGGAGGCTAACTTGGCTAAGGGAAATTTTTCAGGATCAGGGTCACCATATCGTCTGGTGTGTGAGTGTGGCATTGTCGCTGTATGGATTGTCTATTTGTTCTCCTCTTATATGTATAAACTACCTTATCTGTTTCCTCTATGTCTTTAACCTTCCGTGAGCACTTGGAAGCAAGTGTAGCTCGCTTATACTACCATCTTCTGACCTTTCTAAGTATTACATGCAAAGAATTTTGTTTTGTCAGTTGTTACGTGCCATAGAGTCAGACTCAACTCATAGCGACCCCACCTTGGGTTTCCGAGTGATATTGCCCCGGACCCCCAAGGAGGGGTCGCTATGAGTGGGGTCCAACTAGACAGCACATAACAACAACAATAACATCACTACGGAAGTAGATTGCCCAACCTTCTTTCCGAGGAGTGGCTGGTGGATTTGAACCACCAGCCTTCTGGCTAGCAGTCAAGTGCCTTAGGCACTATGCTACCTTAAACGTGGAGAGAGGAATGTTTGAGCTCCTCTGTACCAGTGTTTCCCTTAAGAGAACCTCATTTGTTTTCATAGAGAGTTCTCCATCCCTTTTCCTCTTTTCTTTCCTGCAGGATATGACCAGAAATTTGTGCTGTGTTGAAGAGAAGAGAGAGCAGGGAATTTGTCCTCGGCAGAGGACTTATCTTTTTGGGGCTGTCATTGGCCCCTTGTGTCCCTCTACCAAGAGTTAATTTATCAGAATAAATGACTGTATACCTGCATACACACCCAGAACCAACGTTGGCACCCATTCTTCAGTAGATTAATTATTGGGAGTAAATTGTACAAAATGGATGATCAAGCTAGTATATCTTCTGAATTCCCATTGAGGTGCATTCTTGAATAATTGGCAGAAATATAGTTATCCTCCTATGTGGAAAAAAAAAAAAAAAAAGATTTTCCTATGTAACACAGCCTGATCCCAGTATGAAGGAGACGATCAAGGAGGGTGACCTCTGAACAGGTCCCTGGAATACATCACCATCTTGCAACTTGAATTATCTTGTACACAACTACTTAAGTTGTGAGAGGTCCCATATGCTCAAGCATGCCTTTATATCAGAATTTGCACCTTCCTAAGAGAGTATTGTTACAACTAGAAGATTCTTTTGGACTCTTCTCCTGAGGCTCTGGTGTTGGAGTCATGGGATAACCAGAAGCATCAGTACCAGCTGGCCTTAAGGGACAAGTGTGGTAGCACCACAAGAATCCTCAGATTCCAGCACGAGGCAAAGAAGGAGTTCACATTGTCTGCCTTCCCCTGGAGATGCTGACAGTTCCTGGACTGCAGGTATTGTCTTGCCTCCACACACCAGACGCAGAACTGTATTGGGAGAGGGGAGGTAGCTACAACTTCCAGAGCAGAGCAACAGGCAGCAGTGGAGGAGCAATTCCTCTTATAGGAGATCCCTGCAAGAATTGATGAGCACAGGTGGTGCACCACGATACTGGTCCATACCCCTTTTCTTACTTCTGACTTATATAATTGGAAAAACAATAATCTGCCATATCAATCTGATCCTATTAAATGTTTTTGTCTATTTTCACCACTCACCAACCTCAGTGGGCAGACATACAGGCCCTTTAAAATACCTTACTCACATCTGAGGAACAGAGGATGGCTTTAGAACAGACCAGAAAGGAGGTTGATTCCCTCCATGATTTGAAGGACCTCAGTTGACCGACCAGAGCAGAGGTGATCCAGGATCTACACCCAGGGTGGGATTACAACTCAGATGAAGACAGGGGCAAGCTCCAGCATTACTGAGATTGTATAATACTGGGACTAAATCTTGGGGTCCCAAAGCCGATGGACCTTCAGAAAATTAGAGAGATGAAACAAGAAGAAAAGAAAGATCCCTCCTCCTTTTTAAACATATTACCCAAGTTTACCTGAAATACACAGCTATTAATCCAGAAGGACTGGTCATTGTTCATTAGTTAACATGACTTTCATTTCTCAATGCACCACAGACATTAGGAAGAGATTCAAAAACCTGGGAGGAGGCTTGGGAATGCCTGCAGGGCAGCTTTTAGAAATTGTGTTTAAGGTTTTCAACAATGAAGACCTGGTGGCTGAATACAAGGAAAAGCAGAAAATGAAACAGATGGCAGAGGTGATAGTTGCCAC
The DNA here is from genome assembly GCF_000298275.1 of Orycteropus afer afer. Classification (NCBI taxonomy): domain Eukaryota; kingdom Metazoa; phylum Chordata; class Mammalia; order Tubulidentata; family Orycteropodidae; genus Orycteropus; species Orycteropus afer. Next base: position 488,202 of record NW_006922349.1, read on the forward strand.
TTTGTTGTTGTTCTTATATGCCATCAAGTCAGACTGACTCATAGCGACCCCTCCTTGAGTTTCCGAGGCAGTATCACTAGGGAAGTAGATTGCCCCATCTTCCTTCTGAGCAGTGGCTGGGGGGTTTGAACTTCCAGCCTTCTGGTTAGCAGTCAAGTGCCTCAGGCACTATGCTACCAGAGCTCCCAGTTGCCACTTTAACTCCCCAGAAACAAAAGACAGTCTTCAACGACTGTCAGACAGTTGATCCAGACCAATGAGCGTAGTGCAAGGAGGAAGAGTACTGGGAGAGAGAGTGGCCTTAGAGGTCTCAGGGAAGATGCCTTTTTGTACAAGCGTTGTAGAGCATGGAGTGACAGAAAGAGTAGGAATCAAACTTAAGGAGCCTGGGGACTCTTGTTGTTGTTGTTGTTGTTGTTAAGTGCCGTCGAGACATTTCCGACTCATAGCGACCCCATGCACAGCAGAATGAAACACTGCCCAATACCGCGCCAGCCCCACAATCCCTGCTATACTTGAGCTCATCATTGCAGCCACCGTATCAATCCATCTTGTTGAAAGCCTTCCCCTCCTTCATCGACCTTCCACCCTATCAAGCATGACATCTTTCTCCAGGGAATGGTCCCTT
>NW_006922349.1:492950-501123 GCF_000298275.1 Orycteropus afer afer
GTTCAAGGCTTTTATCCCCTTTCTCCTGCTCTTCTGGCCTGCTACTCTGGGCGGGCCTGAGTTTCCCCTCCTCACCCAATCCCTTCAGCTGATCGCTCTTCTGTCCGGGTTCAAGGCTTTTATCCCTTTTCTCCTGCTCTTCCGGCCTGCTACTCTGGTGTCCTTGCCTTGTCTCTCCTCACCTGTTATCCCCATGCAAATTTCCTATCCAGGACCCTGGGTAACTATGCATGTGGGAAAAATCTTAATTGATTGTATTTTGGATTCTGGAGCTACATTTTCTGCTTTGAAATCACCAAGTCTCCCTTAAGCCCTTGCACAGTGCTGGTAGTGAGGGTGACCAGAAAACTGGCTACTAAGAGATGTTTACAATGTGTAACCTACAAAATTAGGGAGGATCAGTTTTTTCCTGACTTTCCATATGTTTTGGAATGCCAATTTCTCATATTGGGGTGGGACTTACTTAACAAATTGTGGACACATGTTATCTTTGAGAAAAGAAAAATTATAATTACTGCCCCACCAGAATGACCTCATGCCATGCATGCAGCATTGATGTCTGAGCCTATGGCAACATCTATTGTCCTATCTGGGAAACTGTTAGAAAATCTAAAGACAAATGTATTGACCAAAGGCATTCCTGGGAAGGTGAAGTCAGGCTGTCCTATAGTTGTTACACAGAAGAAGGGGCTCCCACCCCATTGTAAGTCAGAAATAATATCCTTTGAGAAAGGAGGCTTTTGAATGCATAGCCCCACTGGTTAAGAGGTTTTTGGTTACAGGACTTTTGAAGCCATGAAGATTCCCTTACTACACTCTCATCCTCCTGGTTTGAAAGCCTGGGACTGTGGACTATAGGTATGTATAGGATGTGAGGAAAATCAACCAGATTGTGGAAGACATTCACCTGTACTCCTGAACACTTACGCCCTGCTAGTGACACTCCCAGGGGAATGATCTTAGTTTTACACCTTAGATTTAAAGGAACATTTTTCTGCATACTGGTCCACTGCAAGTCTCAACTTCTTTTTGCCTTCAGGTAGATGGAACCAATCACAGGCATTAAAACCCATTTAATCTGGTGTTACTTGCCTCAAATTTTCAAAAATTCACCAACTCTCTTTGGAGAAGCCCTGGCTTCTAAGAAAAGTGACTGTAAAAGGCGACTGTAAAAATTTGAGTATTGCTCAAATCTGTGGATGAAGGAGTTCTGCTGGTGTAGTGTCTAAGGCAATTGACTGCTAACCAGAAGGTTGACAGTTTAAAGCCACTAGATGCTGTGCAAAAGGAAGATGGGGAAATCTACTTCCATTAAGATTTACTACCTCAGAAAATCAATAGGGATTGTTATGAGTTGGAAACGACTGGATGGCAGTGAGTTTTTTTTTTTGTTGTTGTTGTTGTTGTTGTTGTTTTTCATCCTTATATCCATCATGGCAAAGAAGACTTGGATGCAACACTGTGCAGACCCTTAATTTCCTTGCAGATTGAGCATATAAGGTTTGAAAAACAAGGCCCAGCTCTTAAAGCCCCAGGTGATATACTTGGGCTTTGTGATATCTCATGGAAAGAGGAACCTATCCCAGGATTGAAAGGATGTAATAATCATGGTGCCACCTCCCAGATCAAGGGAAGAACTTCATGTGTTTCTAGGAAGGGCTAGCTTTTGCTGCCTTTGGATACCCAGATTTAGTCTGATAGCCAAAACAATATATGAGGCCCTGAAGGGAAGGAAAGGAAATCCCTTGTTTGGATCCCACAGTGAAAAAGAACTTTTGGACAGATTAAATACAAACTACATATGGCCCCTGCACTGGGACTTCCCAATGTACTGAAACTCTTTGAACTATTTATGCATGAAAGATAATGATTAGTGGTGACTCAGATATTGGGACTTGCCCAGACACTTGTTGCTTATCTGTCTAAGTAATTGGATAAAATTGTGAAGGGAGGGCCTCCTTGCCTTAATGTCATACGAGACTTGCTGCAGGAGACTGAGAAGTTCACATCAGATCTTAGTTCAAACTCCCCGCACTATTCTCTCCTTATTGCAGCAAAAGGCGGGTCGTTGATTGACAGCCAGAATAATAAGCACCCATTGTACTGGACAATCCAAAAGTGACTTTGAAAGCTATGAATATCCTTAATTCTACCACCCTTCAACCAGCAGGAAAAAAAAAAAAAAAAAAAAAAAAAAAACCTTTACATAACTGCACAGAAATAATTGAAGAAGTATATGCCATCTGGCTAGACTTATCTGTCAAGCCTCTGTAGGATGCAGACTTAGAGATTTTTACTGACAGCAGCAGCTTCATACATGAGAGAAACGTAAAGACTGGGTATGCAGTAGTGAACCTGAACTCTGTTGGAAAGTGGGGCCCTATCCATTTGTTCTTCAGCACAGAAGGCAGAACTAATAGCCTTAGGGAAAGCCCTCCACTTATCCAAAGGGTAATGAATGAACTTATATACAGAATATAAATACTCCCAGCTATTTGTACATGCTCATGGCACATTAGAGGGAGTGAGGAGTTTCATATTCATATGGGATGTTGTTGTTGTTATGTGCCGTCGGTTCAGACCCGACTCATAGCGACCCCTCCTTGGGTTTCCTAGGCAGTATCACTATGGAAGTAGATTGCCCCCTCTTCCTTCCGAGGAGTGGCTGGTGGGTTTGAACCGCCAGCCTTCTGGTTAGCAGCCAAGTGCCTTAGGCACTATGCTACCAGAGCTCCTATTCATATGGGAGGGGAAAAAAAAAAAAAAATGTATCAGCGATATTGGAGCTGTTAGAGTCTGTGAATGACCCCAAAAAAGGCTGCAATTATTTACTGCCCAGTTGCAAAAAAGGGACAAGGGATTGAGGCTAGAGGCGACAGGAAGACACTGAGGCAAAGAGGGCAGCCATGGATAAACTTGGTCCCAAATTTTAACAAAGAAAAACTACCTAAACATATCTACCAACCTGAAGATTTGTAAAGGACAAGAGAGTGGGGGTATAACAAGGACCCTATTTATGATTGGTATTACAATGAGGAAGTAAAGATTTTACTCTCAAAAGACAAAATCTTATCCAAGCCCTCTATTCAAATACATATCTTGAAAGAGACACTACTCTGGAGTGGGTATAAATATTTCTAGTGTCCCCTTGCCTGGCTAAGACAGTAAAAAAGATCACCTAGAGGTGTCACCTGTGTTTGAAACATAATTCAGGTGACAGTGCCCCACATCATTATGAGCCTAGAATGTAACACTGGCAGGTAGACTTTACAGTCTTGCCACAAGCACCTGGAAACTTTACATTTCTTTTAGTGTTGATTGATACCTATTCTGGATGGCTAGAGGTATTCCTTTGTCACAGAACGAACTACAGAAGTAATTAGTTTTATTAAGGGAAATTGTTCATGGATTCAAACTCCTGCTTTTAATCCAAAGGACAATAGACTAGCTTTCATCTCTCAGGTGACTCAAAGAATATGTTCAGCCTTAGGGATTCAATGGAAACTTCATGCAGCCTGGAGGCCCCAGTTGTCAGGAAAAGTGGTGAAAATAAACTACACTATCAAGAAAACACTAGCCAAGTTGTCAGGAAACTAACTTACCATGGTGTCAGGTGCTGCCACTTGCTGTGCTCAAGATGAGTACTGCCTGAAGCAGGCTCAAATTCACTCATTTCAAAGGGGTATGGGGGACAATTCCTAAGGAAGGGTACCACACCCATTCATGTAATGACAGAATTAGAGGAAGGAAGTGGGTAAAGTCTTTAAGTGGTATTTTACAAACTATCCATCAATATGCCACTGTATGATCATCTTATCCCACTGACATTCCTTTACATAGGTTTCTACCTGGAGATGAAGCCTTCCTTGGTGGAAACGTGGAAGAATCAGCATAGGGAAAACCAACTTAATGTGAAGTGGGAATGATCATGTGAAGAGCTATTAATAACCTATTCTTCCCTGAATTTGGCAGGGATCACACTCTGGGTCCGTTACACCCAAGTGAAGCCTGCACCAGCTGAATGTGACTCTCCAGCCTCTAGACTTGTATCCTATTCTTGTAGTCTACTTTCAGATCTTAGATATTTGTTCAAAAAGGATAGCTGAATCTATGTGGGGAATTTGGATTTCTATATTTGGTTTTAACCACGATTTGTCATTAAGTGAACCCATTCTGGTAATTCCACAAGCAAAAGGGATTCTAACTCTGGGAGTAGGAGACACTCTCTCTACCTTATGTTGTCTCAACCCTTTTTCAAGTGTGTCCTATCAACTGGATGAAAATGAACTACAAAACAGGAGATGACTAAATAGCTTATAACTTTAAGGAAAGCCCATGTCCCTGGCTGACTACTCTGGCAGACCTATATCGGAGATCTGGGAATAGACTTTTCTATTTATGTTGCTGATTTTACCTTAGCAGATGTCAGGGTCTATTGCTGTGTTAAATATAAAAAGAGTTACCCTAGGGACTTACAAGTAAGTCATGAGAGGAGAAAAGCTTGAGGTCACAGTGATGGGATACAGGAAACCTTTCCACACACTGGACAGATGGGATGGTGTTCTGGTTACCTAGTGCTGTTCTGACAAGAATATACCACAAATGGGATGGTTGAACAAACATGAGTTTATTCTCTTACAGTTAGGAAGGCTAGGAGTCCAAGTTCAAACTGCAAGGCTCTAGGGGCTGCGTGAAAACACCTTAACCTTGGGCTTCAGCTCTGCCTCTTGCTTCCAGCCCACTGAAGCTAGAGGCATCTCTTCACTCAGGCAGCTACTGGCTGCTGAGGCTAAAAGCCCAAGGTCCACAAATAAAATGGCACAGTCCCAATGTTACCAAACCACACAGCATGCCATTAATTCAAGTCCATTGAAAGTTCTAAGGTTAGCAGAGCATGGCAGGCTGCTGAACAACTGCACAGCTACCTTCAGGGTTCAAATGTGCCATAAGCTAGAGACCATTCTAAAAGCTATTTCTTATATACAGGAAGCAGAACACATACCCAAAGCAGCTACTCGGCTGCTCCAATAGATTCCACCATGAAGTTAATCACCAATCTCACCATGGGAAATAATTACATTCAGCTGCCCAGCCACTCAACCAGTCCCCATCAAGTTGACACACAAACTTAACCACCACAATTCCACCCCTTGTCAACGTGACACTGGTAAAGATCTTCAATGTGTGATATCTGTATAGATCGCATCACAGGGTGACTCTAGTCCCCTAGTTCCTGACTGGAGACCTCACCCCACTTATGCTTCCTTGCTTTCCTCACATTTTATTTAAATAACACATAGTGAATAAAGTTTATAATTTAATCTTTATGTGACACTCATGAGCTTCATACAAGGATTATTGTCATAATTAAAATATAAAAGTTTTTGACCCCTATGAAATTTTTCAAAACATTTATACTATAGTATAGCTGATGGCTAGAATCCAAGATGGGGTATTTCCTGTGTGTTCTTGACAAATTTGTTTGATATTTCAAAACTCTTCTGTGAAATGAGGGAATATTATTAGCAATCATTGTTGTTGAAGTATTGCTTAAGACCAATCATTTTCACAAACTTTGTACAGTTCTTGCCATAAAAGCTTACAATGATTATGGATTGAAAATTTTTATTATCATATGATGTGCATTGAATCCTAATGGAAATAATAATTGCATGGGAAACAAGACATTTACAATCAGAAAATTTATACTTTTATACAAGGAACTGTGGATGATTCCTAGTGCTCATTGTCATTACTGATCTCCTTCCCCTACCTTGACAGTATTATCCTTTGACAGCTTTATTCACTTTCCATCTCAGGACAGCAGGTATGGCCATGGACTTACTCAACCAATAAAAGGAGAGCAGAAATGACAGATAGAAACAATAAGAATCAGTGTAGAGTGCTTTATATTCTGTTTCTGTGAGTGACAGGCATTTGACTAGGGAAATCCCCATCTTTTTTACTGAAAATGATTTTACATTAAGTTTTCTAACACATCAAATTTTTATGATCTCTTTTATTTTCAAATGCATTGGAGATGTTTCATATGAATGCTTTGTCTTTTGAATTGTGTCTCTCCTTGATATCATAATGCATATTCAAATCTCTTTTCTAATATATATTTAAAGTGCTTATTCTTAATCTAATTTTCAAAATATATATAACTGGATAATTTTTAAACTATTTATTATAAGTTTGTATACTTGTGAATTAAGGGTGTCTCTCTCCTATAGATGCCAAAATTCCATTGGAAACGTGTCCAATTGGGGTTTGTGGATTATATCCATATTTACGGAAGAACTGATGATGATGATAATTCAGGTCCAAGATGAATTAGATATTTGGCTGCTGACACCTTCAAATAAAAACATGCCTCCAATCAAATCCATTTCACTCTTCACAGCATAAATTAGCAATCATTTTATGATCCTTAAAAGAATATATTTTTCATACTTCTCTTGTGAATGAAAATTTGCTTTTGCTCTATAATACTAAATGTGACAATTCACAATAAATTGATGAAATATTCTTTAAAAATTTACCAGTATTTTAAGCATGGAAAAGCACAAAAATGATAGAGTTTAACATAAAATATTGCTAATGATAACATTTTAGGCTTTTTAAGACTGAAATTTTTAGTGGAAGCTTTTAACATACCAAACACATGACTAGGGCTTCCTTATTTATAACACCATATATCCTATACAAATCATTCAAAATCTGAAGAAAGTAAAGATCTTGATAAATATTTTAGTGAACTTACATATAAACTTTACATGAAGTACATCCATACAATTCCAAACTATAATCTCAACTAATTACAGAAAAGATAAATTTCAACTAAAAACTTAGGGTCAGCCTACACAATTTTCTATAAATTTCCTGGCTAAAATAATTTTTTCATTATTTTCTTAATGGCACATTTTATTTGTTCATTTCTAAGACTATAGATAATTGGGTTGAAGAGCGGGGGAACTATAGAATAGAATGCAGAAAGGACCATATCCTGGACGGTTGCAGGCATTGTGGATGGCCTTAGGTACACACAGAAGATTGAGGTGAGGAAGATTGACACCACGAGGATATGAGGGATGCAAGTGGAAAAGGCCTTTGTTCTGTCATCTCCACGTGGAAACTTCAGCACAGCAGAAAATATGTGAATATATGATCTGATGATGAAGGTGAAACAACCTCCACAAATTACCACACCAGAAGCAATGATTGTCATCTTATTGCTGAAGGTGTCAGAGCAGGAGAGCTTCAACAGAGAGGGGATGTCACAGAAAAACTGATGAATAACATTAGAATGGCAAAAGGGCAGTCTGAAAGTGTAGCCTGTGTGGAATCCTGAGTAGACCAGACCACTGAGGACGGAAGCCAGTGTCATCTGGACACAGACCTGAGGGTTCATGATCACAGAGTAGTGGAGAGGTCGGCAGATAGCCACATAGCGGTCACAGGCCATGATGGTGAGGAATAGTAGCTCCACATATGCAAAGTAAACCACAAAGAAGACCTGAGCTACACATCCTGCCTTTGAAATAGCACTGCTGTCAAGTAGGGAGTTGACACATGAATTAGGGACTGTTACAGAAATGTAGCATGCGTCTAAGAGGGACAGATTCCTGAGAAAGAAGTACATGGGGAAGTGAAGACTCTTGTCTAGGGTGGTGACAATAACAATGAGAAAATTCCCTATGAGAGTCACCAAATACATCAGAGAGAATGATAAAGCATACAAAACCTGTAGTTCCCATACATCAGAAAACCCCATCAGGAGAAATTCCATCTTCATAGTGGAATTGGGCATCTCTGGGTGAGACATCTCATACCTGGGAGGCAATGAAAGAAGTCCTGAACACATGAAGAACTGAACTATGAGAAGATGTTGTTCAGTTCTTTTTCTGTTACCCTTTTCCTAATCTCAATGTCCCTAATATTTTTATATGTAAATTATATAGTACTTCATTAAAGTTTTATTCCTATTGTGGGAGTGAACTGAAAATTACACCATTTTCCCATAAACTCACATATATAAGTGTCTAATATATATTTTACAGGCTTACAGATGAGGAGAGACAACTCAGGGACGTCCGAAGTAGCAAGCAGGAAGATCAGGAGAAAGGGGCTTAAAAGCCAGGAAGCCAGAGAAAAGAGCAGTCAGCCAAAG
>NW_006922349.1:504082-509913 GCF_000298275.1 Orycteropus afer afer
TCGCCTTGTATGCATGTGAGAGCTGGACAATGAATAAGGAAGACTGAAGAAGAGTTGATGCTTTTGAGTTGTGGTGCTGGTGAAGAATGCTATGAGTTGGAAACAACTCGACGGCACTTAACAACAACAACAATATATATTTTGAGAGGATCTCTGGTAGCACAGTACCTAAAACACTTGACTGCCAACTGGAAGGCTGGTGGTTCAAACCCACCAGCCACTCCTCAGAAGGAAGGTTGGGTAACCTACTTCTATAGTGATACTGCCTCGGAAACCCAAGGAGGGGTCACTATGAGTCAAATCTGACTTGACAGCACATAACAACAACAACAATATATATTTTATGTATTGCCTTGTGAATATCTATTTTTTTTATAATAAACTGTATAGATATAAAAGGATTCTTTTTGTGGTACAGACAATTAACATGCTTTTTCATACTAAATGGTGGCAAGTTAAAATCCACTGATAGCTGCCTCACAAGAAAGGTCTGGTGATCTACTTCCAAAAATAACAGCCATTGACAATCATGGAGCAGGGTTGTATTGTTAAATTCTTAGAATCAACATAAGTTAGATTTTACTGGATAGATTTTTTTTTTTTTTAATGTAGATAAAGCTTATATAGCTATGGTTGGCTTTTTAAAGGAACTTTGGGGTTAATGTAATATGGTTGGAAATCATACTAAAATATTTTAGATGTTTTTCCAGTCTTACATTCTTATTTTGAGGCCATAATAAATATTTGGGAAAACAATCTCTTTTTTTTTTTTGAAGTAGTACTCTAACCATAACAATGTCAATATTAACTTCCAGCACTACGTCATACAATATTGAAATCATTTGGTACTTTATCTCAAGCTGATCAAAACCTCCACACTCAAGCATTTACTCCACACTGAATCTGCTTCTCCTTTTCTGTTAAATTCTTATTCATCAAATTGTTTTTATAGCCACTTGTCTATCATGAAAGAGAGATATGTCTCTCCCTTCAGCAGAGTGGTCCTGCTTCCAGTTCCTATTAAGGTCTCATTAGTCTTCCTCTCATATATTTTAATTTACACCTTCACTTTTCCAACTTTCTTTCATTTCACTTGCTAAAGACAAAACATCAGCAGGCATGTGGCATGAAACCTTGCAGTACTAATTTAGCTTTTATTTATTTTTTAAAAATCTTACATTACTGATTTTTCTTCTCCTTTCTTTTAACTTTAAATTTTTCTATAAATCTCTGTAAATTTTTCATCCATTTCAACATCACTAATTACATTTCTGGTTGTTGTCAAGATATCTTTGTCCTTGAGTAGTTGTTGATTTATTCTATGGTTTGTTTGATTTACTAAACCATGGATATAACAACGAGCTTTCCCCTTGACTACTGTCTGTAGTATTTCTAATTTTGTGAATCTCTTCTACCATTGTATTTGCAACAAGTTCTTCTCATTGTCTTGTAAGTATAATAAGCACAACAGCAGCAATAAAGACAATAACTATGGCGTTCAGAACCACATACAAGTAACCTATCCATGGTTAACTGTTATTTCCATTCTCTGTATTTGGAATTAATGATCTCCCAAAATCTTCTCAGATCTTTCAAATATCTTTGTCTTGTCTCCTCTGTAGTGAATTTATCAAGTATCTTGCATATGGAATTTTCATAGAAAGCCTGATGGTATCTTTTATCAGTCTTATGAAATCTGACAGTTTTACATTGATGGGAAATTGAGCAATTACTTTGTCTTATCTGTCCTTCACGTTATTTGTAAGTTCCTAAAAGGTTATATCTTGTAAAAAATTTTGCTCTCTCAGCATCAAGTAAATTTCTTTATGTGTATTTGATGTAAATGTTCTTTCAGTTTGGGATACTCTAACAGGAAATGCCACAAATGAATGACTTTAACAAACAGGAGTTTATTCTCTTACAATTTTGGAGGCTAAAGTCCAAATTCAAAGTACCAAGCTCTAGGGACTGGGTGAAAGCCCCTCAACCTTTTGCTTCAGCTCTACCTCTTATTCCCTGCCCACTGGAGCTAGAGATGTCTCTTTACTCAGACAGCTGCTGGCCGCGGAGGCCAACATGCCTAAGGTTGACAAATGAAATGGCACAGTCCTAATATTACCAAACTACATCGGGGTAGGCTACTAATCCAAGTCCAGAGACAGTCCCAAGATCGGCAGGAAGAATAGTTGGCTACTAAATGAAGACTCATCTACATGCAGGGTCCAAGTGTGCCAAAAAGCTGCAGACTATTCCCAAAGCTTTTCCTTATATACTAGAAGCAGAGGACATGCATCCTTAAAATTATTCATGATAGATTCCACCATGGAGATGATTGCCAGTTTCATCGTAGGGAATAACTACAACCATCTGCCCAGCCACTCAGAACCAGGCCCACCCAAGTTGACACATAACCTTAACTACCACAAATAGTGAATATATTGCCATTTCACTAAAATATTATCAGTGATTCTTTAGCTTTACCTGCCAAGGGGTAAATTTTCTCATATTTTGACTGCTAACAAAAGGGTTTCTGGTTTGAACCCACCAGCTCCTCTTCTTTCCTTCCTTCCTTCCTTCCTTCCTGCCTGCCTTCCTGCCTTTCTTTCTTTCTTTCTTTCTTTCCTAATCAAGATAATATGTTTAAACAATTGAACTAACAGAAAATATATTCTAGATCATTGTTTGATATTGGTTTAATTGAGGGCATAAGCATAATAATTTGTAGGGATTAAGAAGTATGATTTTTTTAAGACTGATTTCTTAAGTTGGTAGGTAACATTTCTACATGCATACTTGTATATGCTATAAGAATGTCCATAGACATAACAAGAGCTAACAGAGAACTAAGTTACAATAACTTCTTAGACACATCCAGACACCTTGAGGTTATGCGTCACTGGGTCCACAGGCTTGAGACCTTGTTTGTAGGGTTCATCAAGCTCAATTGATATAAAATAGTACACAAAAACATTGTTCTACATCCTACTTTGGTGCGTAGCAGCTGGGGTCTTAAAAGCTTACAAGTGGCCATCTGAAAAGCAACATCTAAGATGCTTCATCTGGAGCAAAGAAGAATGAAGAAAATTGAAGACATATAGAAAAAGTAGTCCAAGGCACTAGTGGACCGTGTGAATCTCAGCCTATATGACCTTGTGACCAAAAGAACTAGAAGGTGCCCAGCTACACTGTCAACCACTCAGAAAGGGAACAGTGGAGGAGATCCTGGATAGAGTTAGAAAAAATATGGAACAAAACTCAAAATAATAAAAAAAGGCCAGGCTTACTGGTCTGATAGAGAGTGGTGAAACTCCTGAGACAGTGGCCCCTCATCACTGTTCAGGCCTGGAATTGAACTCATTCCTATGGTTTCCAGCCAAACAGTAGACAGGCCTACAAGATGACCATCTACACCAAGCAGGTATACTCCTTAGAACAATCAACTATGGGGGAAAATAAGGCAACATTGGTACAAGGAGATAGCTCAGAGGGCAGGAATGCATAGGAAAGAGGGACACCAGGAAAAGGTAATGACAGGGAGGAAGTGAGATGCCAGCTAGTACATAATGGGGATAGCAGTCAACGTTATAAAACAAAATGTGCATGAACTGTTGATTGGAAAATAAATTTCCCTTGTAAATTTCCATCCAAATCGCATGCACACGTGTGTGCACACACACACACACAACAGGAGTATGATTTCTAGTTATTTGGGTCAAAATAATGGTGCATCAATCTTTGTGTGAAATTATCAGGTGAAAAAACTGCATTTTAAATAAACTGTTATGTAAGTAAAGACACATATTTTGCTTTTCTATACCACATTAATATTTTTTAATAAAAAACAAACATATATCTACTTAATTGATTCAACAAGTTAGAGTAACACTTTATTTGCCAGTGGAAATAATAATTTGAAAATTTTCTTTCCTGATTTCATTTCTATACAAATCTGTTTGGTGAGAGATGGATATCTGGAACTTAAATCCTGATGCTGGTAGAGATTTAAAAACAGTTTTGACATAATACTCTAATGCTAACAGAAAAACAATTTTAACTCTTTAAAAATATTGTTATTGTTAGTAAACATCGGCGTTAGTTAATCAAAGGACTATTGCTCCAACAAAATTGAAAAAAAAAAAAATATATAGTTAGATATTAAATAAAACCATTTTATTATATATATTTTTTATGTTGCTTGCAAAAAATTCTGATAAATATTAACTGAAAGTAAAGATGGAAAATCATGAGTGTGCTGTATCTAATATTTTAATATAAAATACAAAAAAAACATGGAAAAATATTGATGGAAAAGACATAGGTGGAAAAAGATAAAGAATAAAAATATAAAAAAATGCCAAATCACCAAGGAATGAGGAAGGGGCTTTTGTTTTAATTTTTTTATCTGATTGATTTAATTACAGTTATAATTATTTATATTTCAAGAATTTTGGTATATAACCAAATATACATGTTTAGTTAAAATATGCAAATGTTTTATTTATATAAATGTACTTTATGATTTTTTTGCTATGTATTTTTTGCTATTTTCTTATTATTATAAGTTACGTGTTTTTTGTTATTTTCTTCTTATTATAAATTACATGCATATAGTATTTTTAGAGTATGATCAAAGGAATCTGCTTCATCATATCAGTTAGGATACCTTACAGAGTTGACACTCGGAGAGTGTTTTTAAGTTTTAACTGGAGCACTTTCTAATGAAGCCACAATTTTGTTTTGAAACAACATCACTATTATCCTTTCCCTGACTATCTCACTGCTGCCGAGTAGGATCTGACTCATAGTAACCCCTCCTAGGGTTTCCGGGGCGGAATCACTACGGAAATAGATTGCCCAACCTTCACATAGTTACATTTACAGAATATAACCTAGGCAACACTGGTTTAGGGACTAAAAAGTTAATATACTCGTGTTTCAGATTAAAAGATAATGTTGATGGACTGATGCTATCCAGTGCATGTAACTCATAACTTGTTGTTGTTGTTGTTATGTGCCTTCCAGTAGGACCCGACTCATAGCGACCCTTCCTTGGGTTGCCTAGGCAGTATCACCACGGAAGTAGATTGCCCAACCTTCCTTCCGAGGAGTGGCTGGTGAAGAAAATGTGAGTATATAGAACTTAATTCATATGTTATTAACAGTTTTCAAATATTTATACACAAAACATTGGTATCTCTATTTCAAATTAATCACATTTCCACCATATAAATCTTTCCTACACACCAGAATTAAGTGACCAAAAATTTCTTCTCCTGAAGAAAACTTTTTGACCATTAACCAAAATCTACAAATTAAAAGAAGTTATATTTACACAAGCAAGACACATGAGGGTTTTCATCAGTAACCATCATTCATCATCAGTAAATAGCATATTTTTGATAACTTATTTAATACAATTACATGTTTATTTTTGTGAAAATAGATCAGCCTTTCTGTGAAGATAAATGCTGCCTATATTTCATATCCTGTATAATTAAATTTTTGAAGGCCTCTGAAAATAGACATATTTTCTTCATAGCATTACCATGAGCTCTATTACTAAATTAAATTTGATAAATAGTTTCAGACTGCTAGGATAAAAGCATTATATACATGAAATATACATTACTTATTCTAAATTTTTATTTACCCCAAATTGTTTTAAGTTTTACTTTCTTCTTGCTAAAGTAACATACAGCCAAAACCCTTAATTATCCTCAAATATCTTAATCATAAAATATTGTAGTATTGTATGTCTTAGATGAATATTGTATGGAAACATTTTCAAAAGTAGGAGATATTTAAAAGCATATATATATATATATATATAT
>NW_006922349.1:510515-517568 GCF_000298275.1 Orycteropus afer afer
ATCAGTGATTAATCTGTTTCCTTTAAGTTGATTCCATTTCATAGTGACCCTATAGAATAGAGAACTACTCCACAAGTTTCCCAAGGAAGGAGCTCCGGTGGCATAGTGCCTAAGGTATTTGATGCTAAACAGAAGGCCATTGGTTCAAACCTACCAGCCACTCCTTGCAAGGAAGGTTGGGCAATCTACTTCTGTAGTGATACCACCTTGGAAACCCAAGGAAGGGTCGCTGTGGGTCTGGACCAACTCCACAACACATAACAACAACAACAATAATCTTTATGGAAGCCAATTGACATATCTATCTCCAGCAGAGTTGTCTGTGTAGTAGAACCACTGACCTTTTGGTTAGAAGCACCACTTTGGGTAAATCATAAAACTTAGTTTTAACATGATATTTAAATTTGAAGATGTACATATAATGTAGTATATTCTAATTTTTTAATAGTTAAATATTCTGTTTTATGTTTTATTATGTACCTTTATATTCCTGCATTATAAATTTGCTTTTCTTGCATGAATTAGAAAAATCCTCTGAAAACTTACTGAGAGACACATATAGAGATATTAAATGATTTTTTGGGGAATTTGAATTTTCACTTAGTGATTACCTTAAAGATAATTACTCCAAAATTTTGGATCCACTAAATTGCCTCTACTCCCACAGTCCTTTATTTGATGGGTATGGTATTAACATATTGCTCACTGGTTCACTATTTATTTCAGATCCCAAGTACTTATTGATTTTTTTAAATTTATTTCAGATGAATCATTTCGTGTTATGAAATTTTTGGTTTGAGTAACATTTCACTGAAATTTTAAAGTAAATGTGTTATACCAGTAATTGTATACAGTTTTGTTTTCAGTTACAATTCATTGTGTCTCCTCAAACAAGATATGAAGGGAGTACAAAGCAGAGAGAAGGAGCACTGATGTGGAAATAAGAATATGAATGAAAATGATAACAATCATGAAAAATACTCACTGTATTGTACCCTAGATAGAGGAACTCTTTCTTCAATGCCAGTTTCTCCCAAACATGTTATCAATTGTAGCTAACCAAAATATCCAAAGTACTGCCTAAAACATCACTGTTTACATATTTATAAACTGTGGAAGCAGCATTGAATGTAGGTTAACTATGGCCAAAGGCTTCTATTTACATAATTTTATGGCGTTTATCTTGCCATCATAATCAGAACTTTGGGGATTTTAGTCATGGACATCTAGTAATCACCAGAGTCTTGAGAAGAACTCAAGAGATCACTGCCTCTCAGCAGTAAATTAATTTGACCCAATTAAATTGTCCAATACAACATGTGTTGACACTAGTATTTTTCAACTGGACATAGTAATAAACAGAGATCTCATAAAGTATTTTCAAATAAATGTCATTTCATCACTCTAATACTATAATAGTATAAAAACCATGGAAGCCTTGATTATCTCTTCACTCCGAAACATTTTAAGGAGAGAAACCATGCATTATGGAGGCTTTGAGATGCAGAAAGAATTCTGTAGTAAACATTAGTAAAACTACCTTAGCTGCAAATTATCTTCTAGAAGAAAATCTTTTCTTCCAGAAGCTCTGGTATGCAGAAATGAGACAGTAAAATATATGACTGCAGGAGCAAACTAGTATTGCTTCTTAATAATTAACACATTCAACTGACTGATTAAAAAAAAATCCATTGGTAAATGGGAAGAGGTGGTTCTGTGTGAGAATCCTTACTTTTGATATGGGAGACCTGGATTCAGTGCCCAAACAATGCACATCAGGCACAACTACAACCTTCCTGTCTGTGATAACCTACCTGCATGTTGCTATGATGCTGAACAAGTTTCAGCACAACTTCCAGGCTAAGACAAGTTATAAGTAAAGGCCCTGCAAATATCAAAGGAAGCCCTATGGGTCACAACAGTCTGATGTGTAAATGGTCATGAGGATGATGAAGGACTGGACAACCTATCACTATGTTGTGCATGATTCCTCATGTATCAAAGTGTGACTTGATGGCAGCTAACTATAACAACCACAGAGAAAGTAATACATTTAACTGGCCAGTACTCACACTGACCCTTACTGTGGCTCCTGGAAGTCCCTGAGATTATAAGGATACAATGTAGGACACTTCCAAACTCTTCACAGTGCACCTTTGATCCATTATGCATTATGGTGTCATATCACCATTCAACTAATGTGTACTGTGCACTTACTTTTACGCACTATTTTGGGAAATGTAAGTAAATTAGACAATAAAACATCAACAACAAACATCTCTGCCATAAGCAGTTATTTTTAAAATTGACATCTTACAAAAGAAACTTTAATAAACAGAGTTTAAAACCTCAAACCATTGCTTTCAAGAAGATTGGGACTCTATTGACCACAGAATATGCAGTAGAACTACCCCATAGGGTTTCCAAAGTATAAATCTTTACAGAAGTAAACAGCCACATCTTTCTCCCATGGAGTACCTGGTGCACACGAACAGCAGACCTTTCAGTGAGAAATGGAACCCTTTGATGCAGAACCACCTGTGCTCCTTATATAGGATATATCTAGTTATGCATATTGAATATTCATCTATAAGCAAGTGTAACCTATCAGTAAATAGGCTAATATAAATAAAATAACCAAAATCAAAACCAAACTCATTGCTGTCAAGTTGGATCCGACTCATAGAGACCCCTCCTTGGGTTTCCAACACAGTATCATTACGGAAGTAAATTGTCCAATCTTCTTCTCGAGAAGTGGCTGGTGGGTTTCAACCGCCAGCCTTCTGGTTAGAAGTCAAATGTCTTAGGCACTACAAGAAGAACAAAAATACTTAGTAATATATTATTTCAAAGTACTCTAGCTCATTTAAGTTTTCAATTATTTTTTTGGGGGAAATAAGAGTATTGCACACAAAACAGAATACTCGATACATATCACCGTAATTTTCTTTATAATTTTATTAATGAAGACAAATTACCACAAATAATATATTCTCATCAAATGTTGCAATGAAAGATGCTGAAAGTCACTGTTCCTAATTCATGAAAGTATAAAAATTCATTATTGCAGAATTAATGTATCCATGAATCAGTGAATGAATAAAGGAATAAATCAATGAATTATATGTATTTTCAGATATTGTCATGATTATTATGTAGTTTTTTTTTCAGAATGTTGTGCTATAGTTCTCATCTTTATTGATTGTGATTCTTACGCTCCACCCTGAGGCTTCCTCTGCTTTGATCATTTCTGCTGCCCTCTGCTTTCTCCTATGTTGCCTTAACCTTTCTCCTAGTTAATACTTGTCTATTCTGCAACTTATCCTCCCCTCCTGTCTCACTCATGGTAAGCTTCAAACAATGTTTCTGTGTGTATAAATTTTTATTGACTTTTTATAATAGCAGTCTCATATAAAATTGTCTTTTCATGATTAACTAACTTCACTCAGCATAATGTCCTCTAGATTTATCCATGTTATGCAGTTTCATCATTATTCTTTAACAATGCATGGTATTCCATTGTGCATGTGTACCATGGTTTATTTCTTATTCATGTATTGATGGTCACTTAAATTGTTTCCAACTTTTTCTATTGTGAAAAATGCTGTGATGAGTATGGGTGTGTATGTATTTTTTTTTTGTTACAGCTTTTTTTTTTTTTTAAATTGTGATTTGAGTGAAAATTTACAGAGCAAATTCACTTTCCATACAGCAGTTCACACACACTTTCGTCTCATGACATTGACCACAATTTACCACAATGCAAAAGCTCCCCTCCCACTTCCTCCCCATAGTTACCTCTTCCCTGTGTCCATCCCTCCATGCACTCCTGCCCCCTGAGCTGTCTCCCTATGCATAAGCAACCCTTCTTTCTCCCATGATTATTCTCTCCAATGACTGTATCTACTTCAGGTATATGTTCAACTCATATGCCTGTTTTTTGTTTGGCAGGAAACCACAGATGTGGGTTCAATTCCAGACCTGAAGGGCAATTAGGGGCCATAGTCTCAGTGGTTCTCCAGGCTCTATTGGACCAGAAAACCTGGTCCCCCCACCCTTTTTTTTCTCCAAATAATTTTTATTTTTGTTCTACATTGTTCTCCCTCTCTATCCCAGATCTCCTACATAGATCCCCTTCCAAGTGGTTGCCAGTGGTAACCGGGCACCATCTAGTTATTCTGGTCTCATAGTCATAGAGGCTGCAGATCTGATGGTGTTAACAGTTGCTAAGACTAATTGTTTCCATGAATTTTTGGTTTTCTTCATTCTTCTTTGCTCTGGACGAGGAGAAACCCATCATTGCATCTAGATGGCAGCTTGCAAGCTTTTAATACCCCAGTCACTACTTGCCAAAGTAGGAGGTGGAACAATGTTTTGTGTAGTATGTTATGCCAATTGAGCTGATGTCCCCTGCAACCATGGTCCTGAGCCCACAGGTTCAACTACTTGGTCCCTCTGGGTAACTGGCTGTAACCAAACAGTGACTACAACCTTGTCCCTTGTCAGCTCTACTATACACCTGGGAATTCAGATCATACACATAAACTTATACGACCATTTTCTGCCAACCCTATACATGTTCTTGGGTACACTCCCTACTTCATAGACATACATACTAGTTCAGCCTGTCCACTCATCTGGCCACCCATATACCCATGTTTGCCTTCACTGACAATGCAGTACTGTATGTGAAAAAGGGTTCATTTTTGTTGTCTGTACCTCCCATATACCTCTCTATGTCTTTCTCTTCCTCAACGCCATCATATTGATCACTCACATTTGGTACATTGCCCTTCTCTTCATCTAAATCAATACTTATCACTATCTATCTAATAGTGTTTCCTCCTCTCCCCTCCCACCCCTGATAACCACAAAGAAAATTTCCTTCCATAGATAAAACTTTACTTGACTTTTGCAATAAGAGACTAATATAATATTTGTTCTTATGTGATTGACTTATTTCACTCAGCATAATGTTCTTCAAGTTCATCCACGTTATGCAGTGTTTTGCACATTCTACATTATTCTTTAGTGTTGCATAGTATTCCATTGTGTGTATGTACCATAGGTTGGTTATACATTCCTCAGTTGATGGACACCTAGGTTGTTTCCATCTTTTGACTAATATAAATTGTGCTGCGATGAACATGGGTGTGCATATGTCTGTTCTTGTCATGATTCTCACTTCTTTAGGATATATACCTAGTAATGGAATGGCTGTGTCAAATAAAATTTCTAATTCCAACTTTTGAAGGAATTGCCATACTACTTTCCACAATGGTTTTACCATATTACAGTCCCACCAGCAGTGTGTGGGAGTCCCAATCTCTCCACATCCTCACCAGAATTTGTTATTTTCTGTCTCATTGGACTTTGCTACTAGTGCTGGAGCAAGATGGTATCTCATTGTTGTTTTGATTTGCATCTCTCTAATAGCTAATGATCGTGAGCATTTCTTCATAAGTTTGTTTGCCGCTTGAATATCCTCCTTGGTAAAGTGTCTATTCCTGTCTTCTGCACATTCTTAAATTGGATTGTTTGTCTTTTTGTTATTGAGGTGTTGGAGTATTCTATAAATTCTAGAGATAAGTCTCTTGTCAGATATGTCATACCAAATATTTTTTTCCCAATCTGTAGGTTCTCTTTTGACTCTTTTGGTGAAGTCTTTGGAAGCACATAAAAATTTAATTTTGAGAAGGTCCCAATCATCTGGTTTCTCTTCTGCTGTTTGTGCATTTTGCGTTATGCTTGATAGTCTCTTTATGCCATATATTAGGGCCCCTAAAGTTGCCCCTAGTTTTTCCTTGAAGAACTGTATAGTTTTAGGTTTCACATTTAAGTTTTTGATCCATCTGGAGTTCGTTTTTGTGTATGGTGTAAGGTAGAAATCTTGTTTCATTTTTCTGCAAATGGATCTCAAGTTTTGCCAGCACCATTTATTAAACAAATATTCTCTTCCCCATTTAATGGATTTCAGCCCTTTGTCAAAGATCAGCTGACCATAGGTAGATGGATCTATTTCTGGATTCTCAATTCAATTCCATTGGTGTATGTGTCTGTCATTAAACCAATACCAGGCAGTTTTGATGACTGTGGCTGTATAGTAGGTTTTGAGATCCAGCAGTGTGAGACCTCCTACTTTATTCTTCCTCAATAGTGCTTTGCTTATCCGCGGTCTCTTTCCTTTCCATATAAAGTTAGTGATTGGTTTTCCCATATCCCTAGAGAATGTTGATGAGATATGGTTTGGGATTGCATTCGATGTATAGATTGCTTTGGGTTGAATTTATATTTTCACAATGTGCAATCTTCCTATCCACGAACATGAGATGTTCTTACACTTATGTAGATCTCTTGTGGTTTCTTGAAGTAGCTCTTAAAAGTTTTCTTTGTACAAGTCTTTTGTGTCCTTGGTAAGATTTATTCCCAAGTATTTTATTTTTTTGGTAGCCATTGTAAACTGTATTGATTTACTTATTTCTTTTTCAGCAATCTCTTTGCTGTTGTAGAAGAATCCAGCTGATTTTTGGACATTGATCTTATATTCTGGCATGATACTAAATCTCTCAACTAGTTCCAGTAGATTTTTGACTGAGTTTCTTGGGTTTTCTAGGTATAGAATCATATCATCAGCAAATAGGGATAATTTGAGTTCTTCCTTACCAATTTGGATGCCTTTGATTTCCCTTCTTGCCTTATGACCCTGGCTAGCACTTCCAGTACAATGTTGAATAGAAGAGGTGATAGCGGGCATCCTTGTCTTGTTCCTGTTCTCAAGAGGAATGGCTTCAGTCTCTGTCCATTGCGAATAATGTTGGCTTTTGGTTTTGCATATATGCTCTTTACTGTGTTGAGGAATGTCCCATCTATTTCTATTTTGTTGCAATTTTTTTTTAATTAGAAATGGGTATTGGACTTTATCAAATGCCTTTTCTGCATTGATTGATATTTTCATGTAGTTCTTTTCCTTTTTTTTTACATGATGTATGATTGTTTTTCTAATGTTGAACCATCCTTGCATACCTGATTTGAACCCCACTTGGTCAAAATTAA
>NW_006922349.1:518348-526081 GCF_000298275.1 Orycteropus afer afer
CAAAGATTTTGGTATGTTGTGTTTTCATTCTCATTCAATTCAAGGAATTTTTTAATTTCATTTTTACATCTTCTATTACCCAGTCATTTTGAAACTGAAAAAACAAGCTCACTGTTGTCAAATTGGATCTGACTCATAGAGACCCCCTCCTTGGGTTTCTGAGATGGTTTCACTACAGAAATAGATTGCCCAACCTTCCTTCCAGGGAGTAGCTGGTGAGTTTGAACTGCCAGACCTCTGGTTAACAGTCAAATGCCTTAGGCACTATGCCACCAGTCATTTTCAAGGAAGGTGTTATTCAGTTTCCACATGTTTGCTCTTTTTCTGTTCATCATCCTATTGTAGATTTTTAATTTTACAACAGTGTTATGTGAGAAGATGCTTTGCATCTTCAATGTTTTTAAATTTATTGAGGATTCTTTTGTGACCTAACATATGGTCTATCATGGAGAATTTTTCATGTGCACTGGAAAATAATGTATATTATGCTATTATTGGGTGAAGTGCACTGTAGGTGTCTATGAGGTCAAGTTGGTGGCTTGTATTGTTTAGTTCTTCTGTGTCTTTGTTGAATTTCTTTCCAGTTGTTCTATCTGTGATTGGAAGTGGTGTATTAAAGTTTCCTGCTATGACTGTGGAGTCATCTATTTGTCTTTTCAGTTCTGTTAGAGTCTGGTTTATATATTCTGAACCTCTTTCATTGGATGCATAGATACTTATTATGGTTAGGTCCCTCTTGTTCAATCAATCCTTTAATCATTGTATAATGTCCTTCCTTGTCTCTTATGGTGGTTTTTGTCTTAAAGTCAATTATATAAGAAATTAATATTACCAGTCTTGCTCTTTTATGGTTGCTATTTGCTTTATATATCTTTTTCCAACCTTTGATTTTTAGTCTATTTTTGTCTCGGTCTCTAAGGTGTGTCTCTTGTAGGCAGCATATCGATGGGCTATGTGTTCTCATCCAGTCTGCAGCTCTCTGTCTCTTAAGTGGTGCATTTAATCCATTGACATTCAGTGTAATTATTAACAAGTATGAATTTGTTGCTGTCATTTTGTTATGTGTGTTTTTCATGGTGTTGCTTATTTCTTTGTTTCATATAATTTTCTGTGCTTAGTATGTTTTGTTTATGAAGCATTTTATCACTTTTGTCATTTCTTTTATTTTTTTAGTAATTTGCTAAATATTTGTGCTAGTCCTTTTTTTTTATTTTGATGTGAAGATTTATCAATTTTCTTTGAGGTTACTCTGTGATTTATAATTTTCTTCCCAATTTTATAACAGTCCCTTCTATCTTGCAGTTGTCTTGACTTCTCTACCATTTAGAAGTCTGTAACTACACAATATTTATTTTTTCTCTCTTTGTGGTTTGTAATTGTCCTCATTAGTCAATGATGTCTCTGGTTCCCTGTTTGCAATCTTGTAGGCTTATTTACTTTGGATGCTTCCATAACTGGGTTGGTTTCTGGGTTATGTCATCATGTGTGTTAATGGTCAGTTGTTGTTTGCTGTTGTTGGTTCTCTATCCAAAGGACTCCCATTAGTACGTCTTGTAAGGTTAGTCTGGTTTTAACAAATTCCCTTAAATTCTGCTTATCTGGAAATCTTCTAATTTCACCATCATATTTGAGGGAAAATTTTGCTGGGTATATAATTCTCAGTAGGAATTTTTTCTTTTTTTTTCAGGGTTTTATATATACCATCCCATTGTCTTCTCGCCTGCATGGTTTCTGCCAAGAAATCTGAGCTTAGTTTTATTGTTTGTCCCTTGTAGGTAACTTTTTTGTTTTTTCCCTATTGCTTTCAGGATTCTTTCTTTTTCTTCAGTTTTGGTGAGTTTGATGATGGTATGTATGACTTGGTGATTTTCTTTTGGGATCTATCTTGTTTACGGTTCTTCAGACTTCTTTAATGGATATATTCTTATCTTTCATCATAGCAGGGAATTTATCTTCCAACAAATCTTAGACAATTTTCTCTGTGGTTTTCATTTTCTCTTCCTATTCTGGCATTCTGATTACACATAGATTATTCTTTTTGATGGTATCCCACATGAACCTTAGGCTTTCATCATTTTGTTTTGATCTTTTTTCTGATTGACCCCTTTCCAAAGAAGTGTTGAGATATTGTCTTCAATCTCACTAATTTTATCTCCCATTGAGCCAATTCTACTCCTTCATCAATTCAATGAATTATCCATTTCTGAAAATTTAGTATTAATTTTCTAGATTTCTATCTATAGATTTTGTATCATTTCTAATTTTCATTTATTTTCTCATTTTGTTCTTGTATTGTCTTCCAAAATTGTTCTAGGGTGTTCTCTGTGTTTTCCTCAGCCTTTATTTCCTTTATTTCTCTCTCAATGCATTGGAGGCACCTAAATGTAAACATTTTCAATTCCTTATCAGGGAGTTGCAATTTTGCTTCTTCCTTAGGAATGTTTTCTGGATCTGTATGCTGGTCTCTTGTTTCTCCTGCTTTACTTTCCTTCTTTGTGTGGATTGTGATGCTCTGGTGTCTGTGAGACCATGTGACATTTTTGTGTTTATGTTTAACTGGTGATTTTATGTTGGAGTGATTTTCCCAAAATCTTCTCTCTTTTTTTTTTTTTTGTTTGTTTGTTTGTTTGTTTGGATGCTATCTACGTAAGCAGGGTACTGTGCTCCTCTATTTGCTAGTTGGCAGCATTTATGCAATTACCACTAGTCTCCTTTTCCATTATCAGCCTCCTGTATTTCCCTGCTATCCTTGGCAGGCAGAGCCTATTCTTAGGTCCCTGGAATCCAAATGAGAATGCTGTCACTTTTAATATCCAAAATGGTCACAGCTTATAAAAAAATAAAAATGGCTGCACACTCCAGACAGTCAAAAGTCCACAGCTCAGGTAGTCTCCCTCTTTGCTATTTCCATTCCTAGTCATCATCCACCAGCACAGTCATCCCTGCAGCCTTTGGTCACCATGGTAGATCTTTAGGTCAATTTTCAAGTCACAACACCTCTTGGAATTATTTAGGCTGTTGGTGCCATCAGAATAGTTGACAGACCACAGCTCCATCTGTCTGCATACTCACTGTTTTCATTCCAGTCCTTCTACTAGTTGGTGCCTAATCCACTTCTGTATAATTCCTTTCAAAGCTCAGGGCTCCAGGATTATCTTCTGTGTCTCTGTCAACTGGTTTCTCTTTTCTTTGCTGAAGAGGCTCTGTATAGCTTGTCTGCCTATTTTGCCATCTTACCAGAAGTCCAACAACTTGAATGTTTTTCTCCATTCATCATGATGCTTCTTCTTGGTCCACTTGTGAAGACTTTGGTTTAATTCATGCTAAAATGTAATCCATACTGCAGACTATTCTATTTAATCTTCATCAGTAAGTGCTTTAAGTCATTCAGACTTTCAACAAACAAAGTTGTGTTGTCTGCATTTCACAGATTGCTAATGAGTCTTCCTCCAAACCTGATGCCACATTCTTCTTCATATAGTACAACTTCTCAGATTATTTGCTCAGCATACAGATTGAGTAAGTATGATGAAAGGATGCAACCCTAATGCACTTCTTCCTGATTTTAAACCATGCAGTATGCCCTTGTTCTGTCCAAATAACAGCCTCCTGGTCTATGTACATGTTCTTCATGAGAACAATTATGTGTTTTGAAATTCCCATTTTTCTCAATATTATCCATAATATGCTATGATCTGCACAGTCAAATTATTTTGCATAGTCAATACAGTACAAGTAAACATCTCTATGGTATTTTTTGCTTTCAGCTAAGATCCATCTGATGTCAATAATGATATTCCTCATTCCACATCCTCTTCTGAATCCAGCTTGCATTTCTAGAAGTTCCCTGTTATTATGCTGTGGCAACAACTTTTAGTTATCCTCAGGAAGATTTTACTTGTGTGCAATATTAATGATATTGTTAGAAAATTTCTGTATCTTGTGGGATCACCCCTCTTTGGAATGGGTACAAATATGAATCTCCTCCAGTCAGTTAGCCAGGTAGCTGTCTTCCAAACCTCTTGGAATAGCTGAGTGATTGCTTTCTGTGTAACACCTGTTTGTTGAAACATCTCAATGGGTATTCTGTCAATTCCTGGAAGCTTATTCTTAGCCAATTCCTTCAGTGCAGCTTTGACTTCTTCCTTCAATATTATTGATTCTTAATAATATGGTATCTCCTGAAGTGTATGAACATTGACCAATTCTTTTTGGTACAGTATCTGTGTGTATTCCTTCCATCCTTTTTTGATGCCTCCTGCATCATTCATTATTTTGCCCATATAATTTTTCAGTATTGCAATTGGAGGCTTGATTTTTTTTTCCTCAGTTCTTTCCACTTGAGAAATGCAAAGTGTATTCTTCACTATTGGTTCTCTAACTCCAGGTCTTTGCACACTTCATTATAATAATTGACTTTGTCTTGTGGAGCTGCTCTTTGAAATCTTCTGTTCAGCTCTTTTATCTTGTCATTTACATTTATTTTAGCCAATATCTGTTCAAGAGGAAGTTCAGAGTCTCTTCTGACATACCTTTTTGTCTTTTTTTTTTCCTTTCCTGTATTTTTAATGATCTTTTGCTTTCTTTATGGATGATGCTCTTGATATCATCTTGCAATTCCTCTGGTTTCCACTCACTGGTGTTCAATGCATGAAATCTATTCTTTAGATGGTCTTTATATTCAGAAGGGATACATTGAAGGTCATATTTTGGCTGTTGTGGATTTCTTTTAATTGTCTTCAGCTTCAGCTTGAACTTGCATGTGAGCATTTGGTGGTCTCTTCTGCTTTTAGATGCTGGACTTGTTTTGTCTGAGAAGATATTGAGCTTCTCCATCACCTCTTTCTACAGATGGAGTCAATCTGATTCTTGTGTACTCCATCTAGCTAAGTCCATATGTATAGCCACCATTTGTGTTGTTGAAAAAGGTATCTGCAATGAATAAGTCATTGGTCTTGCAAAATTCTGTCATGCAATCTTCAGAGTTCTTTCTATTACCAAGGCCAAATTTTCCCACAACCAATGATTCTTTTTTGTCTCCAACTTTTGCATTCCAATCACCAGTGATAATTAGCATATCTTGATTGCGTGTTTGGTCAATTTCAGACTGCAATGTTTGGTAAAAATCTTCAATTTCCTCATCTTTGGCTTTGATGATGTTGCATAAATTTGAATAATAGTAGTATTAATTGATCTTCATTGTGGGTGTATGGATTCTATCCTATCACTGACAGCACTATACTTCAGGACATATCATGAAATGTTCTTTGTGATGATGAATGCCACAATTCTTCTTCAACTTCTCATTCCTGGTATAGTAGTTCATATGGTTTTCTGATACAAAATGGGCAAAATGGCTCTATTTCAGCTCACCAATGCCTAGGATATCAATCCTTGTATGCTCCATTTCATTTTTGCAAAGTTCCAACTTGCCTAGATTCATACTTAGTACATTTCATGTTGCCATTATTAATAGATGTTTATAGCTGTTTCTTCTCATTTTGGGTTATGCTACATCAACAAATGGCGGTCCCAAAAGCTTTCCCTCATCCATGTCATTAAGGTCAATGGCTCTATTCTGATGAGGCGAGGCTACTCTTTCCCAGTCATATATTGAATGCCTTTCAACCTGAGGGGCTCATCTTCTGGTATTATATTGGACAATGTTTCAGGGTTATTCATAAAGTTTTCCAGTAATATATCAGATAGTGTTCCACTGTTATTCATAAGGTTTTCACTGGTCCATTATTTAAGAAGTGGATGGCCACTTCCTTCTTCCAACTCTGTCTTAGTCTGAAACCTGTCCTCTGAAACATGTCTACCATGGGTGACAATCCTATAGCACATAAAAATGCATAAGTAGAAATATCATCTCTCAAACTGATATATGACCATGGGTATATGCTCTTTTGTGTCACATATCTGATTACTTTGCTTGTTTACCTATGTATGCACCCATAGATTAATATTCATTATTACTGATAATGTAGTATTTAGTATGTAAAATATTTACTTTTCTTGTGTGTATCTCTTATACACCTATTCGTGTCTTCCTGTTTTTAGTGTTACTGTGTAGGTTACTCAGTTTTGGTGTACTGTCTTTCCCTTCACCCAAATCGAACCTAGTTGCTTTCCTATCTTGCAATTTTGTCTCTTCTCCACTCCCATCCCTAGCAACTGAGGAAGAAAATTTCCTTCCATGTGTAAACCTTTCCTTGACTGTTTACAATAGTGGACTTAAAATATTTGTCTTTCTATGATTGACTTATTTCACTGAGCATAATGACCTTGAAGTTCACCTATGTTATGAGAGTGTTTCAAGGATTTTTCATTATTCCTTAGTGTTTCCTCATATTCCATTGTGTGCATGCACTATATTTAATCCATTCATCCATTGATGGTCACTTAGGTTATTTCCATATCTTTGTTATTGTGAATAGTGCATATATCTACTCATGTTCCAGCTCTCACTTTTGTAAGATATATATCTAGTAGTGGGGTTGCTGGATGATAATTCTATTTCCTAAATTTAAAAGAAGTACTATATCATTTTCTATAGTGGGTCTATCATTTTGCAATCTTTCTAGCAGTTTAAGACTGTTCCAGTCTCTCCCAAGGCTTGGAAGCTGCTTTTCACTTGGGTGTGGTTCTATGTTAAGGCCAGGACCTGAAATAGGCAAGCTGGGGCTTGGAAAATGCCTTTTACTTAAGGGTGGCTCTATATAAAGGCTGGGCTTGAGGTAGGCAGGACAGGGGCTTAGAGGCTGCTTTTGGCTTGAGAGTAGCTCTATATTAAGGCAGGGACCTGAGGTAGGCAGGTGCAGAGGGGTTAGGAACAACTAAGGAAGACAAAATTGTCTGTCAGTTTATTCCATTGTGTGTATGTGCCATAATTTGGTTATCCAATCTTCTGTTGAAGGACACAAGATGATACATTGTTTCCATCTTTTAGCTATTGTAAATACTACCGTGATGAACATGGGTGTACATATATCTATTCTTATCCTGGCTCTCACTTCTTTAGGATATATACCTAGTAATGGAATTGCTGGGTCAAATGACATCTCTGATTCCACTTTTTAAGGAATTGCCATACTGCTTTCCACAGTGGTTGTATCATTTGACAGTCCCACTAGCAGTACATGAGAGTTTGAATCTCTCTACATCCTGGCAAGCATTTATTTTCTGTCTTTTGAACTTTGCTACTAGTGCTCAGGCAAAATGGTATCTCATTATTGTTTTTATTTGCATCTTTCTAATGGCTAATGATTGTGAGCATTTCTTCATATGTTTGTTGTCTGCCTGAATATCCTCCTTGGTGAAGCATCTATTCATGTCTTCTGCCCATTTTTTAATTGGATTATTTGCCATTTTGTTGTTGAGGTATTGGGGTTTTCTATAAATTCTAGAGATGAGTCCCTTGTCAGATATGTCATTGTCAAATAACTTTTCCCAATGTGTAGATTCTCTTACGACTTTTCGAGAAGTCTTGGAAGCACATAACAATTTAATTTTTAGAAGGTCCCATTCATCTAGTTTCTCTTCTGCTGTTGGTGCATTTTGCATTATGCTTGATAGTCTATTTATGCCATATATTGGGGCCACTAAATTTACCCCTAGTTTTTCCTTGAGGAACTTTATAATTTTAGGTTTCACATTTAAGTCTTTGATCCTTCTGGAGTTAGTTTTTGCGTATGGTGTAAGGTACAGATCTTGTTTCATTTCCAGTTTTG
>NW_006922349.1:526679-528060 GCF_000298275.1 Orycteropus afer afer
TCTTGTATCCTGCCACTATGCTAAATCTTTCAATTAGTTGCAGTAGATTTTTTCCTGAGTCTCTTCAATTTTCTAGCTATAGGATCGTATCATCAGAAAATAGAGATAGTTTGGATTCTTCCTTACCAATGTGGATGCCTTTGATTTCCCTTTCTTGCCTTATTGCCCTGAGTAAGACTTCTGATACAATGTTGGCTAGATGCGCTGATAGAGGGCATCCTTGCCTGGTTTCTGTTCACAAGGGGGATGGTTTCAATCTCTCTTCATTAAGAATCATATTGGCTGGTGGTTTTGCATATGTTTCCCTTATTACATTGAGGAATGACCCTATTCCTATTTTTGCTGAGAGTATTTTTGATCAGGAATGGGTGTTGGATTTTATTAAATGCCTTTTCTGCATCAATTGATATGCTCATGTGGTTCTTTTCCTTTGTTTTATTTATGTGGTGGATGACATTGATTGTTTTTTCTAATGTTGAACCATCCTTGCATACCTGATATGAATTCCATTTGGTCATAATGAATTATTTTCTTGAATTATTATGTGTTTTTGGAGTCTAATGGCTAGGATTTTGTTGAAGGTTTTCCCAGCTATATTAATGAAGGATATTGGTCCGTAGTTTTCCTTTTGAGTGATTTATTTGCCTAGTTTTGGTATCAAGGTTATTCTTGCTTCATAAATGAGTTAGGGAGGATGCCATCCTTTTCTATGTTTTGGAATAGTTTGAGTAATATTGGTGTCAGATCTTCTCTGAATGGTTGGTAAAATTCTCCAGTGAAACCGTCTGGGCCAGGACTATTCTTTTGCTGGTAATGTTTTGATGATATGTTCAATTTCTTCTTTTGTGATGGATCTGTTCAACTTTTCCACATCAGTCCATGTTAGTTTAGGTAAATGGTGTGTTTCTAGAAATCTGTTAATTTCTTTTCAATTTTCAAATTTCTTGGAGTACAATTTCTCATAGCATCCTGATAATATCCTTTTCATTTCAGTTGGTTCTGTTGTGATATCACCGATTTTGTTTCTAATTCATGTTATTTGTATTCTCTCCCTCCTTTCCTTTGTTAAATCTGCCAGTTGTTTGTCAATTTTATTAATTAAAAAAAAAAAAAAACAACTTGTAGTCTTGTTGAATTTTTCTATTATCTCCCTATTCTCTTTCATTGATTTCTGCTTAAATTATTATTATTATTCTTTCTTTTGGTGACTGTAGGCTTTTCTTGCTGTTCTTTTTGTAATTGTTGGAGATGTTGGTTTCGTGTTGATTTTGGCTTTCTTCTTTTTTGATGTATGCATTTATTGCTATAAATTGGCCTCTGATCACTACTTTTGCTGTGTCCCAAAGATTTTGGTGTGTTGTAGCTTCATTTTCATTTGATC
>NW_006922349.1:528725-542020 GCF_000298275.1 Orycteropus afer afer
CTGACTCGACGGCACATAACAACAACAACAACAAAGTCTCCTATTATAACTGTGGAGTCATCTATTTGCCTTTTCAATTCTGTTAAAGTCTGATACATGTTTTGGGGCTCTTTCATTGGATCTGTGGGTATCTATTGTGGTTATACCTACCTATTCAATTGATCCTTTAATCATTATATAATGTCCTTGCTTGTCCTTGGTGGTTTTTGTCTTAAAGTCTATTTTATCAGAAATTAACATTGCCACTCCTACTCTTTTTTAGTTGCCATTTGCTCGATATATCTTTTTCCAATCTTTGATTTTTAGTCTATTGTTGTCTTTCTCTGTAAGGTGTGTCTCTTGTAGACAACATATTGATGAGTTATGTTTTCTTATCCAGTCTGCAACTCTCTGTATCTTGAGTGGTGCATTCAATCCATTTACATTCAGGGAATTTGTTGCTTTCATATTGTTAAGTGTTTTTTCATGTTGTTCCTGGTGTCTTCATTCCATAAAATTTTCTGTGCTGAGCTCATTATGTTTATGAGTCATGTTATTATTTTCTTTGTTGCTATTGTTTTACTATTTCCCAAATATTTGTTTGTCTTCTTTTTTTATTGTGATGTGAAGGTTTATTGTTTTTCTTTGAGGTTACTCATTGATTTATAATTTTCTCCCTGAGTAGAGAACAGACCATTTTGTCTTGCTACTCTGTTGACTTCCTCACCATTTAGCAGTTTTGTAACTACATAACTTTTTTCCCTCTTTTTGATTTGTAGTTGTCCTCATTTGCCAATTGAAATCTTTGGTTCCCTGTTTAATATCTTGTAAGATTATTTTACTTTGGATACTTCCATAGCTATGATGGTTTCTGGGTTACATCATCTTGTGTACTAATGGTCAGTTGTTGTTTACTTTATTGGTTCTCTGTTCAAAGGACTCCCTTTAGTATCTCTTGTAAGGTTGGTCTGGTTTTAACAAATTCCCTTAATTCCTGCTTATCTAGAAATCTCCTAATTTTACCATCATATTTGAGTGACAATTATGCTGAGTATGTAATTCTTCATTGGAATTTTTCTCTCTCAGGGTTTTATATATACCATCCCATTGTCTTCTCTTTGCATGGTGTTCTGGTTACTTAGTGCCACTCTAACAGGAATATACCACAAATGGGATGCTTGAAAAAAAAGGAGTTGATTTTCTGACAGATTGGAAGCTTTAAGTCTTAGTTCAAAGTGTCAGGCTCTAGGGGCTGGGTGAAAGCCCCTGAACCTTAGGCTGCAACTCTACCTCCTGCTCCTGGCCCACTGGAGCTAGAGGCTTTTCTTCACTCAAACACCTGCTGGCTGCTGAGACTGATAAGCCCAAGGTTAACAAGTGAAAAGGCACAGTCCTATAGTTACCAAACCACATGGTAGGGCATTAATTTAAGTCCATTTAAAGTTCCAGGGTTGGCAGAACATGGCAGGCTGCTGAACAACGACATAGCTATATGCAGACTTCAGGTGTGCCATATGCTAGAGAGTGTTCCCCAAGGCTTCTCTATATATACAGGAAGCAGATCACATCCCTAAGTCAACTACTCATCTGCTCACAGTGGATTCCACCATGGAGCTGATTACCAGCCTCATCATGGGGAATAGTATATCCAGCTGCCCAGCAACTGAAGCAGGCGCAGTCAAGTTGACAGAAAACTTAACTAGCACACATGGTTTTTGCTGAGAAATCAGAGCTTATTCTTATTGCTTGTCCTTTGTAGGTGTCTTCTAGTTTTTCCCGTGCTGGTTTCAGGATTCTTTTTTTTTTTTTGTCTTTGGTTTAGATGAGTTTCACAGTAATATGTCTTGATGATTTCTTGGGGGAGTGGGTCTAACTGTTTGCAGTTCATTGGACTTTCAGAATGAATATATTCTTATCTTTCATCATATCAAGAAAGTTCTCTTTCAATGAATTTTGGACAATTTTCTAAGTGGTTTTATCTTTTTGGAATTTCAATTACATGCAGGTTATTCTTTTTGATGGTATCCCACATAAACCTTAGGCTTTCTTCATTATATTTTGGTCTTGTTTTCTTATGGATCCCTTTCCAAAGAATTATTCAGGTATTTGTCTTCAATCTAATTAATTCTGTCTTCCATTGATTAGATTCTACTCCTTTGTCTTTTCAATGTGTTATCTCTTTGTAAAAATTTAGTATTAATCTTCTGAATTTCTGTCCATAGATTTCGTATCATTTCTAATTTTTCATTTGTTTCGTCATTTTGTTCTTGTGTTTTCTTCTGAAATTGTTCTAGAATTTTGTCTGTGCTTTCCTTAATTTTGTCAGTGTTTTCCTTGATCTGTCTTTCAATCCTTCAAAGGTACCTAAATATAATTCTTTTGAATTCCTTATCCAGGAGTTCTAATGTTACTTCTTTAAGGAAGTGTTCTTGGTCTGTATCCTCCTCCCTTGTTTCTACTACTTTATCTTGCTTCTTTGTGTGGACTGTGATGGTCTATTGTCTCTGAGAGATTGTAATGTTGTTGTATTTAGAACTCTGCTAACTGTTTGTGCAGAGCAGATCAGGGTGAGTCAGGCTTTTCTTGGTGGTTGTTTACCATTGGCCAGTTGGTGCAGAAAGAAATGGTGGCTCTCACTCAAGAAATGGAACTAAAAGAGGTGTTGGTGTGGTTGAATTGTATGGGCATGTTTGCTGTTTCCTACTCAGTTAGACAAAAACAAAGATCAAAAAAATATCAAAAAAGTAAAAGCAAGCAGACTAAAAACAAACCACATAAATACACAGGAACAATCACCAAAACAAAACCCCTGAAATACCTGGTGAGGGAGCAATAAGAGAAAAAAAGTAGAGTAGAAAATATTGAAGGAAAAAGAAAAGGAAAATGCAAATAAGTAAAAATAAAAATAAAAGAGATAAGAAATGGAGTTAACCATGAGAAAGAAAAAAATAAAAATGGGAACCAGGAACATGGAAGAGAGAGAAAGCAGAAAACTAGAACCTGGGAAGGGAAGAAGAAACAATAATAACAAAAAAGACAGATAATAATAATAATAATAGTAATTGCTCTGGTGGCATAGTGCCTAAGGCACTTGACTGCTAACCAGAAGGCTGGTTAAATCCATCACCCATTCCTTGGATGGAAGGTTGAGCAATCTACTTCTGTAGTGATTCTGCCTCAGAAACACTAGGAGAGGTTGCTGTGAGTTTGATCCGACCTGACAGCGGTGAGTTTGTTTTTGGTTTAGTATAGTAATCATTTTAAAACAGACTAAAACAAAAAAACTAAAAAAAAAAAAAAAAAAGAGGAAAAAATAATTGGGGTAGGGTGGGTGGGAGAAACACCAAGTCTCCATCCAAGCATACAGACTGGGAGGGAATTCCTACCTGCCCAGAAGGTGGGTGGGAGTGAGGGATGGCAGCACCTCCATTCACCCAGGATGTAACAAGGGGAATATCTTACCTTTCCAGTCGTTCCAGTCCAGAATGTTCTTGTATTTCCTTGCAAGTGGAGCCTATTCTAAGGTGCCTGGAATCTGAGAGGATGCTGTCGCTTTAAATATCCAAATGGTCAAACAACTTGTGAACATGCAAAATGCCTGCGCCCTCCAGATAGCCAAAAGTCCATAGCTTAGCCCGTCTTCCTCTTCGTTGCTTCCATTTTTATTCACCAGCCGCCAGTGGAATCCCCCATGAAGCCCCTGACTAGCAGGACCTAATTTTAAGCTAATTCTTAGGTCCTAACACTACTTGGCAATATCCAAGCTGTCCATGCCCTCAGGATCGCTGACAGCCTGCAGCTCCACATGTATCATTTTTCAGTGTTTTCATGAAGGTTCTTCTACTAGTTGGAGTTTAGTCCACTTATGTATTATTCCTTTCAAAGCTCAGGCCTCCAGGATTATCTTTTGTATCTGTGTTACTTGGTTCCCCTTTTCTTTATTGAAGAGGGTCTGTGTAGTTTGTTTGCCTATTCCACCATGTTACCAGAACCCATTTCTCCTTCATTCTTAAAAGGACACTTGTAATTGCATTTAGATCTCACCCAAATAAACAAGGATAATCTTTCTTCTCAAAGTCCTTAATTATATTTGCAAATTTATTTCTTTTGTCTGTTTTGTTTTGTTTTGTTTTTGCTATATAAGGTGAAACTCATAGTTTCCAGGCATCAGGAAATAAATATCATTTTTTGGAGGGGGCAGTTATTTAGCCTTCTGTAATATAATGATTATCATTTTAGCATGTACATCATTTTCATTTGATGACTAGCTAATGCTCTCATTTTATGTTTCATTATTTTTAACGTTACCAGCCATATTCGCGTATATCATACAATACTCACTAAAATTATAATGTAGGAATCTTCATGTTGAATGGATTCACAAAAAGAAAAAAAGAAAAAAAAGGAAGGAAAAGCAGATAAAATGCAGGAAATATATGATTAAAGAAACCAAGAAAATGGAATACAGGTATCATTGAACATTAATATCTGAAGCATTTTCCTTTAAGCCACATTATTTATTTTGGAACTAACATTTAGAAATCATTATTTTAAATACCATTTATCTGTCTTTGAGTTTGAATATAAAACTTATTTAAAACATGGTTGATTTATCTGTAGGTAATAGCAGAATATGATTATTACCGTGAGTAATACTATAAATTTTAAATATAAATAACCAGCAAATGTTAGAAGGTAAACCAAATAGACTGTTAGCATTAGCAAGAAGTGTATAATAATTTATTCATCTTTAATGGATTATATCAATGCATTATTTAAAGCTGATGCATATATTGTTATAGTATAATTTAATAAATGTAATTATGCTAAGAACTAAAATATAGATGATTGATAATAGTAAACAGAAGAATGAGATTGAGGTAGAATGAAAATTTAAGGCCTGAAGAAGTTGATAGTAATATGCGGTGATGAGTAGTTAAATTTAGCATATATTTAAAGGTAGAGTTTAAACACCTGACTCAAGTATTCAATGTGTGGTATGAGAGAAAGAAGACTATCAGGAGACAAATATGTGAATGTGTGAGAATTCTTTCTTAGCTCAGGATAGAAGTAGGTGGCTAAGAGTCATGAATGCTGAGCAGCACTAGATATGATTTAATACCTAGAAATGGACATCAATGGCATGGTGTTCAGAATTGAGCTCATATCAACTTCCAGCAGAGATAAGTCTCTTGCTGATCCTGCTTCACCCTTAATAGCTTTGACTTGATGCAGTGGCCTGGGGTTCCAAGATGCATTAGTGGAAACAAGAGACTCCTAGGCACATCCTTTTTAAAGGATGAAAAAAAAAAAGATAATGTTTCTTATAATAGTCAGATTATAATGAGAGTTAATCACTTTATACACTAACTCATTTAATTCTCATCAAAAGCAGAATTTTTTTCCTTCAACTTGTCATGAACATCATATTTTGTTCACTCTCAGTATAATACCTGGCATATTATATTGCACCTACTGCTCTTACTCACTGATTCCAACTCATAGCAACCCTACAGGACAGAGTAGAATACCCCCATAACATTTCCAAGGCTATAAATCTTTACAGAAGCACACTGCCTGATCTTTTTCCCATGGATCAGCTGGTGGGTTGAAACCATTAACCTTTTGGTTAGCAGCCAGAGCTCCTTATCTGGAACATTATCGGCATGAAAATGTTTATTGAATTAATGATTTTTGTCTGTTCAGAACAGTAACCCAATTTTCTTCATACAGTATGATGGTCTTTCATAATATCTCATTTTCATTTGACACTCACTTCATAGTCACAAGAAGAATTTCTCCAGAATTCAGAACAGAAATCGAGCAAACAAACAATAGCCAATTAACTTGCATTCT
Organism: Orycteropus afer afer; assembly: GCF_000298275.1. Classification (NCBI taxonomy): domain Eukaryota; kingdom Metazoa; phylum Chordata; class Mammalia; order Tubulidentata; family Orycteropodidae; genus Orycteropus; species Orycteropus afer. Next base: position 534,561 of record NW_006922349.1, read on the forward strand.
CTTTGGACTATGGCATACTCAAGGAAAGACATAACAATCACTTTACAAATTATGCAGTCATCCTGACTGTAGCACCTTATTGCAGTTGTCCAACACTCATAAAGGATGGTGAGCCAAAACTCTGGTTCTGACAAAGAAAGTGAAGGTGATGGAGTTGATAGTACTATTTCAGTTCTTTAACATGCATACATACTTATGTACATATCTATGAGCCAGAAGAGAAAGACTTCATAAGGGTGTGAGATGTTGTTGCTGTTGTTGTTTGCCATCAAGTCAGCCCTGACTCATAGCGACCCCTCCTTGGGTTTCTGAGGCTGCATCACTACTGAAGTAGATTGCCCAACCTTCCTTCCAAGGAGTGGCTAGTGGTTTTGAACCACCAGCCTTATGGTTAGCAGTCAGGTGCCTCAGGCACTATGCTACCAGAGCTCCTAAGGGGGTGAAAAGCACACTTTAATTTTTACTGGTTCTTGTGGCATAAAGCCATTTTAAATAAGTAGAATTGCACATGACTGCTTCTATTTGATGCTCTCTGTGTCCTTTCTACTTGTATCACTAAGCTTTCCTTCAAGGAAGGAAAATGGCTAATTTGGAAACAGAAAACAAGAAGATTGTGCACAGGTGCTAGTTAAAATGCTGGTTCAAATCCACCTAGTGTTCTGTAGGAAAGGGTCCTGGAGGTCTATTTCCATAAATATTACAGACAAAAATACCTTGTGGGGAACTTCCACTCTGTCACATGTTGTCACTATGACTTACAATTGATTTGAGGACACCCCAAAACAGCAACAATTGATTTAGAGGACACCCAAAAACAACAACAATGTTGGTACTAAAATTATGATAATTGACCTTGAAATTCATTTGTCAATATGGATTTCCATCCCTTGACAGAAATTCCAATTCTGGAAAGCTATTTTAAATAAGTAGAGTTGCACATGACTGCTTCTCCTCACACACATATAAATGCTTCAACTGTACAGCAATTCACAATGGTCAATATATGACACCAATCCACCTGTTAACAAGACCAAACTAGTTAAAATTATCATTCATCTCTATAATAATTTATAATGAGACCACTAAAATCAGGTGGCAAAATTGTGAAACTGGCCATAATATATTAGGAAGTAGAAGAATAAAGTAAATAAATTTAATAATGTGACCTCATTTTCTCTCTGCCTTCCACCATTAGCATATACATGGAAGTGTAAGATGGGTTATTTGGTGAAATTATATGTGATATTAATATTTTCCTTACCTTCACTTATTCCTTTGTAGGCAGTCACAGGAAGAATCCATCTTAGGCCTTATGTTCCTAGAAAGAAATTGAACATTTAACAGGTTCCCAATTGACTGGTACATTTTTTGTTTGGTGCGTTAGAGGTAAAAGAAAGAATGTTCTACAATTTTCCATATTTTTATAATTTAAATAAAATGAATACTTACTTTGAAAATTAAAGCAAACATGATTTTCACAAATAAAACTGTCCTGTTCTTCATGGAAAAGAAAACCTAAAGTCTAGTATTAAACCCTTTTCATCAACCTGATTTCTATTCATGAGTTCAAGTATTTAATCAAATTTATTTCTCTAAACTAGATCTTCACATTAATTGAACTGCTTGATATATGTTCTTAACAGATTGCTCAGTGATTGTGTTGAATTAATCAATTATACAATTTGTTTTGATGCCATTTCAATGAACAATGTTTACTGTCAGTTAATGATCAGTGTTTATTGGGAAGCTGCTCCATGGAGACCGAAATGAAAGAATTAGAGTTTATGATTGTCAAAGTGAGAAATTAAATGACCACATGGAAAACTTCTCTTCCTTCCTTTGGCAATTGTCTCACTACTACTAATTTACCCTCTAGGGCAAGGAACAACATAATGAATCTGGTGGTAAACACACAGAAAACAGGTGTTCACGAAGTGTTAATTTAAAAAAAAAAAAAAAGAAGGAGAGAAGTCAGTCCAACAACTTCAATTTTAGAGTTCTTTGCCTGGCATTGAGACAATGGAAGAAAGTTTTCGGTACCAATCGGAATCAGTTTAATAGCTATCCCCCTGATTTCTCTCTGTGGGAAATATGTCACTAGGTAGATTATTTGGATCTTTGGTGATGCAAGTCCCATAGTATTTGTGGTGTTGACATGGAAAATCAATGGCTGTGGTTAATTAGTTGTCTTTAAATACTCCTAACAGCACTCTTCTATTTGATGCTCTCTGTGTCCTTTCTACTTGTATCACTGATCTTTCCTCCAAGAAAGGAAAATGGCTAATTTGGAAACAGAAAACAAGAAGAACAAGGAGGCTTACTTTTATTACTTCAGTTCCTAAGGTCTTACGCCCTGTGAAGCTGCGTTCAAATTTGCCTTCACCTAATATAGTTGAACTGCTGTTCTCAGATTCATCCATCTTCATTTTTAAGGTCAGAAAGCCATTTGGCTCTCTTAGATAATGTGCATTTTTGGGAAGGGCAGGAGTGAGTGGGTAAGAAAGGCAAGCTGTGATAATTTAAAAAAATTTGGTACGTGCTCAGTTCAAAACAATGGACTTGACATCTTATATCCTTGAAGCACAGGGACTGAAATAACATAAGAAAACAAGTGAATTTAATGGAATGGAAAATTGAAATTTTGGAAGATTTGTAAGGAATTTGAATGTTTTAACTAAAGGAGATTACATTAGAAATGACTGTATCACAATCCAAGAATACGGGGGAGGGCTGAATTGTGTATTCTACTTACTGCCATCTAGTCGTTTCCAACTCATAATGACCCCCATTGCATGTCTGAGGCTATAAATCTTTATAAAAGTAGATTGCCCAGTCTTCCTTTCACAGAGAAGCTGGTGGGTTTGAACCTCTGACCTTCAGGTTAGCAGTCAAGTCCTTAAAAACATAGGTTATCATTTGGAGGTTTCTAGACATTTCCAAATAATTAGCTTAGTGTGCTTACAGATATCCATTTCAAGTAAAAAATAAATTTTTACAATTAATTATTTTTAGCAGCTTGGCATTATCAAGGAAATACTTGTGACATACCAAATTTTTATCATGCTTCATCTACAAAATATCTACTCACTTGTTAAAACAAATATCCACTTCTTGAAAAAGTATTGAATATAGGGATAGCCAAATGTAACATCACCTTGTCAGTCTTACCATTTTATGGTGGGGCCAGTCACTATTTCGTTAACTGATTTTATTTATATCTTTTTATAACACGCTCATCTGGAAAATGGAAGTGATTGTCTCTGATATTTTTAGATGTTTGTTGTTCAGACTGTGTTTAATATCCAAGTGTAATGCATCTTAAGAGGTTAGAAGGGACATAAGGGACCTATATGGTCTTGTCACCTTTCTGATTTCATAGTTGTTTGTTTTTCAGACACAAGTTTTGGTCTGACACAAGTGGTCCTCAGGTAAGACTGTTGGTATAGTGTGATATTGTGGAAAATGTCAAAGCAAATATTTACGTCTTTTTGGCCATGTGAAAGCTTATAATTCAAATGGGTAAAGTTTAACTTTGCTGTTATTAGGTGCCAAACGCACTGCTATGGAGTCAGATCTGACTCACAGAGACTCCTCCTTGGGTTTCTGAGGCAGTATCACTACGGAAGTGAATTGTCCAACCATCCCTCTGAAGAGTGGCTCATGGGTTTGAACCCCCAGGCTTCTGGTTAGCAGTCAAATGCCTTAGGCACTATACTCCCAGAGCTTCCTTAGGTGCCAAAAGTTAGCTCCCACTCATAGTGACCTTACATATAATAGAACAAAACATTGCCCTGTTCTGGGCCATACTCACCTTCTTTGCTAAGTTGGAACCACTGCGTCAATCCCCCTTATTGAGGGTCTCCTTTTGTTTTACTTTAAAATTAGGTGTTGTTGTTGTTATTGTTGTGTGCTGGGAGTCGGACCGATTCATAGCCACCCCTCATTGGGTTTCCGAGGTGTCAGTATAGATGGTCCAAGGAAGGTGGCTGGTCCGCCAGCCTTCTGGTTAGCAGTCACATGCCTTAGGCACTATGCTACAGGAGGAGAGACTAATCACTATGTATTCTACGTAATATATGCAAAACTAATGGTTCTGAAAAGAAAAATCATTTCTAACATGATTTTACCTGCCACTATTTCACATTGTCTTTTTGGAGACAGAAACAAACAGCACATAAAAATGACAGCCAGACTGCTATAAGTGGCGGAAAAAGAGTTGAAGATATCAGTTCAAAGGGAACGTGTGTTTTTCCTAGTTGGAAGTTCGGGAAAGCATCACAGAGAGCCTGAGATTGTCTTTATTGAATTCTGATGCCATCAGATTAAAGCCCACCTTATTAGAAATGTATGAAGCCTAAAGTTCATAGTGAAAGATTCTAGGATGGGCTGGTGAAGTGTCTTCTTTAATCGTCATGCAATTCAACAAAACTTCAGAGATGTTAACCTTGAGTGTGATTTATGTCATTGGGTTCATTCTTTCAAATCTCAAATCAAAATTTGTTGGGCCAGTGATGGGCTATTATGTTTTTTTCTGTAAATATGTATCTCTATAATAGGTAAATATTTCATTTTATAACATTTCTTTTAACTCAAGAATACATTTTGGACATTTCTACCCACCAGTAACAACATTATTATTATTAATGGGAGCAATGTAATCTGGTTAATATTTAATTTAGTTAGTCTGGCATTTTTGGTCACTTAAATTGTTCCTTTTTTATTTTTCACTATCAATAGCAATGCTTAAGTTAATGCCCTGTCACTCACATCTTCACATTACTATCTAATTATTTATTTGCAATAAACTCATAGATGTGTAGTTTCTGTCTCAAGTGTGTATAATTTGTAAAGATTTTATTAAATATTGCCAAACTTTTCCAGATAAAGTGTAAAGTGTTTTAATTTATACTTACACAGACAATTCATTCAAAATATTATATTTTTTATGATAGAAAAAATAATATATTTATTTGTCAAAGGGATTCAACCAATATTCTGACATTTTTTCTAGTAATGTATTAAATTCCTTTACCTTAGTTTTCAAGCAACTGGCCTCAAGTTTGAAAAATGCTTTTAATTCTTTACCTTTAAGTTGCAATTTTGTTGTTGTCACATATTTATTGTAAAATCATTCTTCTCCACTGACTTACATTCTCTTTTTTTTATGTGAAACCTTCACATATATGCTTTTTTTTTTTTTTTTTGCAGAAGCATGTTATTTCCAGACCCTTTTCTATTCTGTCAATTAGCTTGTGCATTTTTACATTGCTTCCATAGAGATTAAGTACTATCAATTATTAACGTATTTTTCCCTTTGAATAGTTGACAGTTTCAGACCAAATTTAGAATCATTTTTCAAGTTTTTCTGGAAAAAAATGCTACTGAGATTTTAGTTAGAATTGCATTATATTTAAAAATGAAATGAGAAAATGAGATTATTATAGGTTATAAAAATGAGAAAGGGATTGGATTTTCCTATTGTTGATTTCTAATTTTATAGCATTGATATCTGAGAAAATGCTTTGCAATATTTCAATGTTTTTAAATTTATTAAGGCTTGCTTTATGGCCTAACATATGGTCTATCATGGAGAATGTTCCATGTGCACTGGAAAAGAATGTATATTGTCCTGTTGTTGGGTGAAGTGCTCTGTTGTTGTTGTTGTTGTTGTTTGCTGTCTAGTCGGCCCCACCTCATAGCAACCCCTCCTTGGGTTTCCGAGGCAGTATCACTACGGAAGTAGGATTGCCCAACCTTCCTCCCGAGGAGTGACTGGTGGGTTTGAACCGCCAGCCTTCTGATTAGCAATCAAGTGCCTTAGGCACAGTGCTCTGTAGATGTCTATAAAGTCAAGGTGGTGGATTGTATTATTTAGGTCTTCTGCATGTTTGTTGAGTTTCTTTCCAGTTGTTCCATCTGTGAATGAAAGTGGTGTATTAAAATCTCCTGCTATGACTATGGTGTCATCTACTTGTCTTTTCAATTCTGTTAGAATCTGGTTTATGTATTTTGGGGGTCTTTCTTTGGGTGCATAGATATTTATTATTGTTATGTCCTCTTCTTCAATTGATCATTTAAACATTATATAATGTCCTTTCCTGTTTCTTATGGTGGTTTTTTGACTTAAAGTCAATTTTATCAGAAATTAGTATTGGCACTCCTGTTTTTTTTGGTTGTCATTTCCTTGGTTTATCTTTTTCTGATCTTTAATTTTTAGTCTATTTTTGTCTTTGTCTCTAAGATGTATCTCTAGTAGACAGCATATTGATTGGTTATGTGTCCTTATCCAGTCTGCAATTCTCCATCTCTTGGGTGGTGCATTTAATCCATTGACATTCAGTGTAATTATTGACAAGTATGAATTGGTTTCTGTCATTTTGTTATTTGTTTTTTCATGATGCTCCTGGTTTCTTTGCTCCATATAGTTTTGTTTATGAATTGTGTTATTGTTTCCTTCATTGCTGTTGTTTCAGTATTTGCTAAATAGCTGTGCTTGTACTTTTTCATTGTGATGTGAAAGTTTATCGTTTTTCTTTGATGTTACCCTGTGATTTATAACTTTCTCCCTGAGTTTAGAACAGTTAATTATATCTTGCAATTTATTGACTTCCTCACCATTCAGAAGTTCTGTAACTACACTATTTTTCCCCCTTTTTTTGCTTGTATTTGTCTCCATTCACCAATTGATGTTTCTGGTTTCCTGTTTACAGAAAAATCTTGTAATCTTGTTTTACTTTGGATACTTCCATAACTGGGTGGGTTTTTGGGTTATGTTATCATGTGTATTAATGGTCAGTTGTTTTTTGCTATTATTAGTTCTCTGTTCAAAGAGTATCTCTTGTAAGATTGGTCTGGTTTTAACAAATTCCCTTAATTTCTGATTATCTAGAAATCTCCTAATTTCACCATCATATTTGAGGGACAATTTTTCTGGGTTCATAATTGCTGGTTGGAAATTTTTCTCTTTCAGAATTTTATATATACAGTTCCATTGCCTCTCACCTGCATAGTTTCTGCTGAGAAATCAGAGCTTGGTCTTATTGATTGCCCTTTGTAAGTAACTTTTTGTTTTTCCCAGGCTGCTTTCAGGATTCTTTCTTTCTCTTTGGTCTTTTGAGTTTGATGATGATATATCTTGGTGATTTTCTGTTGAGATCTATACTGTTTGGGGTTTCTTGGACTTCCTGAATGGATATATTCTCACCTTTCATTATATCAAGTAAGTTCTTTTCCAACAAATTTTGGACAATTTTCTCTGTGGTTTTATTTTTCTCTTCCTGTTCTGGAATTGCAATTACATGTAGGTTATTCCTTTTGATGGTATCCCACATGAATCTTAGACTTTCTTCATTTTATTTTGATCTTTTTTTCTTGCTGATCCCTTTCCTAAGAAGTATTCAGATATTTCTCTTTAATTTAAATAATTCTGTTTCCCATTGTTTTGATTCTACTCCTTTGCC
>NW_006922349.1:544051-546077 GCF_000298275.1 Orycteropus afer afer
TGTTAACTGGTTCCTCTTTTCTTTGTTGAAGAGGATCTGTGTAGTTTGTCTGCATCTTCTGCCATTTTACCAGAACTCTCATGACCTATTTTTTTTTCTTGCTGTTTGTATTCCTCACTGTCATTTATGTGGCCAAAAAAAAAAGTATGTTTATTCTCAGTTTAAAAGTTTTTTTTTATGTACAGAGTCAACTTCTTACTATGAAATCCTCAAAACTACTTTAAATTATCTTCCTTTTTAATAAATCTATTTTATGGATATATTTGTAACTTACTGTCTTAATGTCATATACTTACTCTCATATACTGTTTTAACAATTAAATTAAGAGCTATAGTGTCCTCTAGGTTCCTCCTTGGATGTATCCTATAGACTATCTTATGTATTAACTTACTCTTGAGTTTAGGTTCTGAATAGTGCTGTGGGGCTATATTTAAGTATTTTTAATACTCTGTTTTAGATACAATTTTTTTTTTCATTTTCATTTCTAATAATTTTTTTTAAATATAACTTAATCAAAAAAGGTTATTCTTTTGAAGACTAACTGGATATATAAAGAACATAGCAAGCATCTCCATTTACAATTTGAGTTACATAATTACTCTTTGCTCTATTTATTATATAGCCATAATTTTATATACATATGTAATAAGTTACCATCAAGTCAATTCTTATTCTTGTGTGTCAGAATTGAACTATGTTCCATAGGGTTTTCAGTGGCTGATTTTTCAGAAATAGATCACCAGTGCATGCATGGTTTCTGAGATGGTAAATTATTACAGAAATAGATTGTCCAGTCCTCCTTCTGTGGACTGGCTTGTGGGTTTGAACTACCAACATTCTGGTTAATACTCAAATGCTGTAAGTGCTATGCCGCCAGAGCTCCATATATATATATGTATTTATGTATGTATGTAAGTATGTCTATCACAATCATTTCATTATTTTTTAATTTTATCTTTTCTATTTTGAACAGTTTTTGCTTTTGTTATCTTTTAGAGTGAACCTACAGTTTATGAAGCAGTTTTCCTCCTGCTTATAACATCATTGCCATAATTGATATAATTGTTTCTCTGCCATCTCATTATATGCTTGTATTTTTAACTTCATGCTGTTATATTGTGCATAAACGTTTATATTTTAGAATAAACACACACAAACATACATTCATAGCTCCAATTCAATGGCACTACTGATATCGTTAGTGCTTTGCAAAATTGTTCATACACTATAGTTTTCTTTGTGTTTAAGTCATGAATGAAAATCTATCTTTCTGGCACACTTTTTGGAAGAAATGTATTATATTTCTGATACATTGAATAGCCTTTTTTTTTTTTTAATTTGGTCCTTTCCACTAGAATATATGGTCTGAGGAATATTGTCAGCTATCTTCATTTCCTAGGACACTTCCCACTGAAGATCAGGTTCACAGTAAGTGGTTGAATGAATGAATGAATGAATGCAACTTTTCTAGTACTTCCTCATTTTACATTCTATGTAAGTAGAATCTATTTTTTCCATGTTGACAATTTTCATTATATTTACAGACTTGCTATAATTTAAAGCTATGTAGTTCTATAATCACATTTACATTATTTTGCACAGATGCCTGTGTATGTACAGAATGGAGTTTATTATTAGTAATATCATATAATTTCTTCCATATTCTTAATTGTTAATTTGCTTCCCCTACACAAATATTAGGATCTATCTTAGAATTCATGTCCTTAATGTTCCTCAATATATTCTTGTTCCATTCACATTTCTGGCAACTCAAATGTATCTAATAATTCTGATAATGACTTTTATTAAGCACTCACACATATTGGGCACTGGTCTAAGATATTGACATATACTTCCTTGCAAAGTGTGTTATTCTTGTTTTACAGAAGAAATGGGGAAACTAAGTCTAAAACAGGTCAAGTAAATGGCCTCCCATTTGAGTGGGAGAAAAGAGTGTGTATGTGTATATATATATATATATATGTGTATATATATATATATGTGTGTGTGTGTGTGTGTATATGT
>NW_006922349.1:547848-552857 GCF_000298275.1 Orycteropus afer afer
TTTGATTTATCTGGAGTTAGTTTTTGTGTATGATGTGAGGTATGGATCATGTTTCATTTATCTGCAAATGGATATCCAGCTTTGCCAACACCATTTGTGAAAGAGACTATCCATTTTCCATTGAATAGGTTTCAGCCCTTTATTAAAGATCAGCTGAGTATTGATCTATGGATCAATTTCTGTGGTCTCAATTCTGGTCCACTGGTCTTTGTGTCTCTTGCTGTGCCAGTACCAGGCTGTTTCGGCAACTGCAGCTATATAGAAGGTTTGGATATCTGGGAGTGTAAGACCTTCTATTTTGTTCTTCATTTTTAGTAGTACTTTGCTTATTCAAGTTCTCTTTCCTTTCCATATGAAATTAGTGATTGGTTTTTCCATGTCTTTAAATAATGCTGATGGAATCTAGGTCAAGAATGCATTGAATGGACAGATTGCTTTAGGTGATATTGACGTTTCACAATGTTCAGTTTTCCTATACATGAGCATGGTATGTTCTTCCATTTATGTAGATGTTGTATAGTTTCTTGAAGAAGAGTTTTGTAGTTTTCTTTGTATAGGTCTCTTTTTGTTTCTAATAAGATTTATTTCCAAGTATTTTATCTTTTTGGTAGCTACAGTAAATGGTTTTTATTTTCTTTTCAGAGACCCCTTTTCTGGTGTAGAAGAATCCAAGTGATTTTTGTATGCTGATCTTGTATCATGCCACTATAGTAAATTTTTCAAAATGTTCCAGTAGTTTTCTACCTTAATCTCATTGGTTCTCTATGTATAGCATCATATAACCTTCAAATAGGGATAGTTTTACTTCTTTAGCAATTGGAATACCCTTGATTTTCCTTTCCTGCCTTATTACCCTGGTTTGGACTTCCAATACAATGTTGAATAGAATTGTATATATAGGGCATCCTTGTCTGGTTCCTTTTTGGGACAGGAATTGTTTCAGTCTCTCTTCATTGAGAATAATGTGGCTATTGGTTTGGGGTATATACCTTTTATTATGTTGAGGAATTTCCCTTCTATTCTTATTCTTCTGAGAGTTTTTATTGGGAATAGCTGTTGGATTTTATCAAATGCTTTTTCTGTCTCTATTGATATGATCATGTGATTCTTTTCCTTTATTTTACATCTGTGACAGATTATATTGATTGTTTTTCTAATTATGAACCATTTTGCATATCTGGTATGAATTCCATTTGATCATGGTGCATTATTATTTTTTTATATGTTGTTGGTTAGGATTTTGTTGAAGATTTTTGCATCTATATTCATTCATGAGGGATATGGTCTTTAGTTTTCCTTCCTAGTGATGTCTTTGCCTGGTTTTGGTATCAGGCTTATGCTTGCTTCATAAAATTTGGGAGGATTCCATCCTTTTCTATGTTCTGGAATAGTTTAAGTAGGATTGGTGTCAGATCTTCTCTGAATGATTGGTAAATTTTCCAGTGAAATCATCTGGGCCAGGACTTTTTTTTTGGTAATTATTCTTATGACCTGTTAAATTTCTTCTTTTGTTACGGGTCTATTCAAATTTTCTACCTCAATCTGTGTTAGTTTAGGTAAATAGATTGTTGGAGTACAGTTCTTCATAATATTCTGATATCATTCTTTTTATTTCTGTTGATTCTGTTGTGAAATCATTTCTTATTCATTTTATTTGTGTCTTCTATTCCTTTGTTACGTTTGCTAGTGGTTTGTCAATTTTATTAACCTTTTCAAAGAACCAAATTTTAGACTTGATTTTCTGTACTATTTTCTGTTTCATTTCTTTCTACTTGGATCTATTATTTCTCTTCTTCTGATGACTATATACTTTTTTTGTAGCTTTTTTTCTAATTGTTGGAGATGTTGGTTAAGGTGTTAATTTTAGCTCTTCTTTTTTGATGTGAATAACTATTACTATATATTGCTCTCTGATGACTGTTTTTGCTGTGTTACAAGTTTTGCTGGGTTGTGTTTTCATTCTCCTTTGATTCAAGGAATTTTTTAGCTGCATTTTTTATTTCTTCTATTACCCAATTGTTTTTAAAGCATGTGTTATTCTGTTTTCATGTGTTTGCTCTTTATCTGTTGCACTTCCTAGTGTTTATTTCTAATTTTATAGCATTGTGATCTGAGAAGATACTTTACAGTATTTCAATAATTTTAAATTTATTGAGGCTTGGTTTGTGCTCCAACATATGTTCTATCCTGGAGAATGTTCCATGTGTGCTAGAAAAGAATGTATATTTTGATGTTGTTGGGTGGAGTTCTCCGTAGATGTCTACAAGGTCATGTTGGTTGATCATGTTGTTTAGTTCTTCTGCATCTTTGTTGAATTTCCTTCCTGTTGTTCTATATCTTATTGAAAGTTATGTATTAATAACTTTATGTAATCCTACTATTACTGTGGAGTCATCTATTTATCTTTTAAATGCTGCTAAAGTTTGATTTATGTGTTTTCAGGTTCTTTCATTGGTGCATAGACATTTATTATGGTTATGTCCTCTTGTTCAATTGATCCTTTAATCATCACCTAATGTCTTTCATTGTATCTTATGATTTTTTTTGTCTTGAAGTCTATTTTATCAGAAATTAATATTGCCACTCATGGATTTTGGGGTTGCCATTTTTTGGCATATCATTTTCCAACCTTTGATTTTTAGACTATATTTTTGTCTTTGTGTGTAAGATGAAGCTCTAACAGGTAGCATAGTGATGGGTGATATTTTCTTATCCAGTCTGCAATTCTCCATCTCTTTAGTCATACATTTAAGCTATTGCATTTGGGGTAATTATCGACAAGTATGAGTTTATTGATGTCATTTTGTTATGTGTTTCTTAATGTTGTTGCTGATTTCTTGGTTCCATATAATTCTCTTTGCTGAGCTCATTTTGTTTATGAATCATGTTATCATCTTATTTGTTGCTATTGTTTTAGTATTTGCTAAATATTTGTGCTTGTCCTCTTCTATTACATTGATGTTAAAGTTTATTATTTTTCTTTGAGGTTATCCTGTGGTTTATAATTTTCTTCCCAAGTTTAAAACAGTCTTTTCTATCTCTCAATTGTCGTGACTTCCTCACCATTTAAAATTTCTGTAATACACTATTTATTCTCTCTGTTTGATTTGTAGTGGTCCTCATTTACCAATTGATGTCTCTCATTCCCTGTTTATAGTCTTGAAAGTTTGTTATACTGTAGATACTTTCATAACTGGATTGGTGTTATCATGTGTGCTAATCATCAGTTCATTTGCTGGTGTGGGTTTTTTTATCAGTAGGACTCCCTTAAACATATCTTGTAAGTTTGGTCTTCTTTTAATAAATTCCCTTAATTTCTACTTATCAGGAAATCTTATAATTTCACCTTAATATTTGAGGGACAATTTTGCTGGGTATATAATTCTTGGTTGCAGATTTTTTTTTTTTTTTTCCCCTTTCGGGGTTTTATATATAGCATCCCATTATCTTCTCCTCTGTGGTTTCTGCTAAGAAATCAGAACTCAGTCTTATTGGTTGTCCTTTATAGGTAACTTTTCATTTTTGCCTTTTTACTTTCAGGATTCTTCTTTGTCTTTGGTTTTGGTAAGCTTGATCATGATATGTCTTGGTGATTTTTTCATGGGGCCTATCCTGCTTGGCTTTTGTTGAACTTCTTGAATGGATGTATTCTCATCTTTAGTCATATTAGGGAAATTCTTTTCCAACAAATCTTCTACAATTTTCTCTGTGGTTTTAGTTGTCTTTTCCTGTTCTGGAATTCCAGTTACACATATGTTATTTCCCTTGCTGGTATCCCACATGAATCTTAGGTTGTCAACAGCTTGCTTTGATCTTTTTCTGATTAATCTCTTAACAACATAGTATTGAGGTATTTATTTTCAATCACATTAATTCTGTCATCTATTGATTCAATTCTACTCCTTTATCCTTTCAATGTTTTTTTCTATTTATAAAATCTTAGTATTAAAAAACAAATCAAACTCAACTCCCTGCCATCCAGTCAATTAGATGCATAGTGACCCCTCCTTGGGTATCCAAGGTGTGTATCTCTACAGAAGTAGAATGCCCCGTCTCCCTTCCAAGGAGTGGCTGGTGGGTTTGAACCACCAGCCTTCTGTTTAGCAGCCAAATGCCATAGGCCCTATGCCATCAGAGCTCCCTAATATTAATATTCTGGTTTTCAATTTGTTGTTTTTGTATCTTTTTCAGTTTTTTTTTGTTTGTTTGTTTATTTTGTCTTTTTTTTCTTGTATATTTTTTTCCTACATTGTTCTAAAGTTTTGTCAGTGTTTTCCTTAATTTTACCAGAGTTTTCCTTAACCTGTCTCTCAATCCATTGAAAGTACTCAAATATAATTCTTTTGAATTCCTTATCAGGGACTTCCAATGATTCTTCTTCCTCAAGGATATTTTCTGGGTTTGTATCTTTGTCCCTCATGTCTACTACTTTATTTTGCATCTTTGTGTGGACAGTAATGGTCTGTTGTCCCTGAGACAATGTGATGATGTTTTATTTATATTTAATATATGAAAGAGAATGAGAGTATGTGCACAGATTTCTGTTAGCCTTTTGTATGGAGCACTAGGAGGTAAGTTGATCTGGTATTAGCTGTCATCTATCATTGGTCAGTTGGTGTAAAAACAAATGGAGGTCCTCACTCAGTGGGTGAGGCAGCAGGAGGTGCAAGTATGGTTGGGCTTGTTGGAATAGTTGTTATCTTCCACTTAGTTAGACAAAAAAGATTTTAAAAATAAATGAATATAATAAAATAAAGCAAGAGAGCAACAGATTCAAACTGCATAAACAGGAATAGTTCTAGAAAAGAAAGCAATGCAATATACGACAAGAAAAAAATTTAGATATATTAAAAAGGATATAATAAAGACAATGAGAAAAAGAGAGGGAAAACAGCAAAGTATCTGGGGAAGGAGGAATGAGAGAAAAGATTCAGAGTAAAATAATAGTAAAGAAGAAGTGGGAAAATTGTTAAAGGACATACAAGGAATGGGAGGAACCAAAAGAAAGC
>NW_006922349.1:553187-555928 GCF_000298275.1 Orycteropus afer afer
TTCCAGTCATCTGCCTCCAGTGCAGTTGTGCATGCTGTCCTCAGAAAGTGGAGCCCACTCCTATGTCACAATTCAGGTAAGAATTCCACTTGCATATATTCAAAAAAGTCACATCTGCTGTTTGTGAATATTCAAAATGGCTGTGCCCTTAGTACAACAGTTGGCAGTCCACAGGTCTGTTTATCTCCTTTTTGGCTGTTTTCCTTTGTGGTTGTCAGGCACCAATGAAGCCCTTGTCCATGCAGTCTTCAGTGAGCAGAACTGATTCTTAGGTTGCTACCAGGATATATTGCTTGTGTCTGCAGGACTGTCAGCAATCCACAGCTCTATCTCTTACTTACTGTTTTTATTCTAATTCTTCTACTAGTTGATATTTGACTCATTTCTTTATCCTTGTCTTCTAAGCTTAGGGTCCCAGATCATCTTCTGTGTTGGTTTCAATTGGTTTCTCATTGCTTTGTTGCAGAGGGTCTGTGTAGCTTGTGTGCCTATTTACCCATCTTGCTGGAACTCTGATTTATATTTATTTTATACTGTTTCTTTCTTCATCCCTCCATCCTCCTCTTTCCTCACTTCTTCTCTCTATTTCTTCAGCCCATCCTTTGTCCATTTGTCTCTCCTTTCCTCAATTTCTTTCATTTATTTTTTATTTCAAATTAGTTATATGCATGTGTATCTATCTATCTATCTATCTATCTATCTATCTAATCTCCTTATTAAATGATAGCTATACAAATATACCATATAAACTTGTCTATCAATTTGTCTTACTGTGGTAGCTTGTGTGATGCTATGAGATTGGATGCTATACCACTGATATTTCATATACCTGTAGGGTCACCCATGGTGGATACATTTTATTAGAAAAAGGTAGGTGCCATACACTTTTGAGAAAACTGGCCACATGAATAGCAGAGAAACAATTGTCTGATACATCACTGGAAAACATTATAAATAACACTGAAACTTTTTCTGACATTGTGTTTGAAAAAGAGGCTTTCAGGTTGGAAGGGACTCAAAATATGACTGTGGAAGGTCTGGTTGCTCAAACTAGAGTGATCCTTATTGATGTGGATAGAGTAAAGCTTTTGGGATCTCCATTTGCTGATGGGGTAATACTCAAAATGTGAAGAAACAGTTGCAGACATTCATGAATAACTGGAACATGTAATGTACAAAGAATGAATTTAGGAAAACTGAAAGTCTTCCAAAAACAAAATGGAACAAATAAAGATTGTTATTCTAGGCCTTAGTGAGCTAAAATGTAGTGGTTTTGGTCATTTTCAATTAGACAATCATATGATCTACTATATTGGGAATGACAAATTAAAGAGGAATGTTATTACATTCACCATCAAAAATAATGTTTCAACATCCATCCTGATGTATAATGCTGTCAGTGATAGGATAATGTCCATACATCTACAGGGAAGAATATTTATATACTAATGTTATTCAAATTTATGTGCCATCCACTAAAGCCAAAGATGAAGAAATTGAAGATTTTCACTAACCTTTGCAGACTGACATTGACCAAACATGTAATAAAGATGTGTTAATTATTACTGGTGATTGGAATGAGAAAGTTGGAACATATGGTCTTAGTGATAGAAATGATGCTAGAAATCACATGATAAAATTTTGCAAGACAGTGACTTACTCATTGCAAATACCTCTTTTAAACAACATAAGTGGCAGGTATACATTTGGACCTTCCCAGATGGAATATACAAGAGTCAGATCAACTACATCTGTGAAAAGAGTTAGTGGAGAAGCTCAATATCTTTAGCCAAAATAAGGCCAGGAGCTGACTGTGGAATAGATCATAAATTACTCCTATGTAAATTCAAGCTGAAGCTGAAGAAAATTAAAGCAAGTCCACAATAGCCAAAATATGACCTTGATTATATGCCACCCAAATTTAGAGACCATCTAAAGAATATATTTGAAGCATTGAACACCAGTGACCAAAAACCAAATGAGTTGTGAGATAACATCAAGAACATCATGCATGAGGAAAGGAAAAGGTCATTAAAAAGACTTGAACAGAAGAAAAAGCCAAAATGTATGTCAGTAGAGACTCTGAAAATTACTCTTAAATGGAGAGTTGTTAAAGCAAATGTAAAAAATGACAAGCTAAAAGAGCTGAACAGAAGATTTCAAAGAGTAGCTCAAAAAGACAATATCAATTATTCTAAAGACATATGTAAAGACCTGGATTTGGAAAACCAAAATGGAAGAACATGCTTGGCATTTCTCAAGATGGAAGGACTGAAGAAAAATTCAATCCTCAAGTTTCAATATTGAAGGATTCTATGAGCAAAATATTTAATGATGTAGGAAGCATCAAAAAAAAAAAAAGGTTGAAGGAATAGACAGAGTCACTGTACAAAAAATAATTGGTCAATGTTCAACTATTTCATGAGGTGGCATATGATCAAGACCCAATGGTACTGAATGAGGAAATTGAAACTACACTAAAGGAACTGTCAAAAAAACACAACTTCAGGAATAGATGGAATAGCCATTGAGATGTTTCAACAAACACTTGCACTGCTGGAGTCACTTACTCATCTAGCAAGCAATTTGAAAGACAGCTATCTTGCCAATGACTGGAAGAGATTGATATTTTTTCCCATTCCAAAGAAAGGTGATACAACAGAATATGGAAATTATTGAGCAAAATGATTAATATCACACACAAAATTATGCTTAGGATAGTTCAAAACATGATTGCAGCA
>NW_006922349.1:556543-572292 GCF_000298275.1 Orycteropus afer afer
GGGAATGAGGTGGGGGCCGGGGCAGCTGCGCCCTCTTCCCAGCACCTTGCAACCGGTACTGGGGAAAGGCTTAATCAAGATCAACTGGACACAGTATCTAAGTACCAGGAAGTCACAAATAACTTGGAATTTGCAAGAGAATTACAGAGGAGTTTCATGGCATTAAGTCAAGATATTCAGAAAACAATAAAGAAGACAGCACGTTGGAGGCAGCTGATGAGAAAAGAAGAACAGAAAAGTTTAAATACTGTACCTGAACTGCAGTATGTTTTGGACAATTTAGGAGATGATGAAGTGCAAACTGACTTGAAACAAGGTTTGAATGGAGTGCCTATACTGTCTGAAGAGGAATTGTCATTATTGGATGAATTCTACAAGTTAGTGGACCCTGAACAGGACATGAGCTTGAGATTGAATGAGCAGTATGAACATGCCTCCGTTCACCTGTGGGATTTGCTGGAAGGGAAGGAAATATCTGTATGTGGAACAACCTATAAAGCTCTAAAGGAAATTGTTGAGCGTGTTTTTCAGTCAAACTACTTTGACAGGACCCACAACCACCAAAATGGATTATGTGAGGAAGAAGAGGCAGCCTTAGCACCCACAGTTGAAGACTGGGTAGCTGAAGCTGAACCAGAGCCATCAGAAGAATACACTGAACAAAGTGAAGTTGAATCAACAGAGTATGTAAATAGACAATTTATGGCAGAAACACAGTTCAGCAGTGGTGAAAAAGAGCCAGTAGATGAGTGGACAGTTGAAACACTTGAGGTGGTAAATTCACTCCAGCACCATCTCCTTCAGTACGAGAGCCCCACTCTTTGACTCCAGTGGCTCAGGCAGATCCCCTTGTAAGAAGACAATGAGCAACATGACCTCATGGTGCAAATGCAGGGGCCCTATAATTTCATACAGGATTCAGTGTTGGATTTTGAAAAGCAGACACTTAATCCTGCTATTGTATCTGCACGATCTATGAATCCTACACAAAACATGGACATGCCTCAGCTGGTTTGTCCACCAGCTCATTCTGAATCTAGACTTGCTCAATCTAATCAAGTTCCTGTAAAGCCAGAAGCTATACAATTTCCTTTGGTTTCATCCACAAGTGAGGGGTACACATCATCTCAGCCCTTGTACCAACCTTCCCATGCTGCAGAGCAGTGACCACGAAAGGAACCAATTGACCAGGTTCAGGCAACAATCTCTTTAAATGCAGACAAGAATACAGCATCATCATACCTTCCTGCTGCATCTAAGCCTCAGGTATTCCAGGCAGGGACAAGCAAACATTTATACAGCAGTGGGATCAATGTAAATGCAGCTCCATTCCAGTCCATGCAGACGGTGTTCAATATGAATGTCCCAGTTCCTCCTGATAATGAACCAGAAACTTTAAAGCAGCAAAATCAGTATCAAGCCAGTTACAACCAGAACTTTTCCTATCAACCTCACCAGGTAGAACAAACAGAGCTTCAGCAAGAACAGCTTCAAACAGTGGTGGCACTTACCATGGTTCTCAGGACCAGCCCCATCAAGTGACTGGTAACCACCAGCAACCTCCCCAGCACAACACTGGATTTCCACGTAGTAATCCACCCTATTACAATAGCCATGGTGTATCTCATGGAGGTTCCCCGTGGTACTAGAGGCTTGATGAATGGATATCGGGGTCCTGCCAATGGATTCAGAGGAGGATATGATGGTTACTGCCCTTCATTCTCTAACACTCCAAACAGTGGTTATACACAGTCTCAATTCAGTGCTCCCTGGGACTACTCTAGCTATCAGTGGGATAGATATCAGCAGAATTTCAAGTGAAGTTCTGGGCAGAGTGGACCACGGGGAGCCCCACAAGGTCATGGAGGGCCCCCAAGACCCAACAGAGGGATGGCACAAATGAACACTCAACAAGTGAATTAATCTGATTCACAAGATTATGTTTTATCACCAAAAACACACTGGCAAGTATACCATAATGTTACCAGAAGAGTTATTATGTATTTGTTCTCCCTTTCAGGAAACTTATTGTAAATGGACTATTTTCATCCCATAAAGACAGGACTACTATTGTCAGCTTTATATTACCTGGATATGGAAAGAAGCTATTTTTACTCTGCATGTTCTGTCCTGAGCATCATCTTGAGCCTTGCACATGATATTCAGATTCCTCACCCTTGTTAGGAGTAAAACATATACCTTATAGGGTGATAATATCTCTATGGTTTGAAGTGGCTTGAAAAAGCAAGTTTGACTTTTTTGACATTTTCATAAAATCTTCAAATCAGCCCTAGTGTTGTTAAATATTTCCCAAGAAAGGATGATGGAAAGAACTTTTCCACTTAAATTGGAGCACTGGACATTTGATGCATACCAAATTACGCATGGGCCCTTAATCACACATTTGAGGCTGACTACCATCTTTGAAACAGCACTATTTATCATCTGGCCAAATGACTGGTTAAAAAACAAAAACATGTAATTTTTTTTTTTTTTTAACAGCTGATACTGTATAATACAAAGCCAAAATGCAAAATCAGGCTTTGATTGGCACTTTTTGAAAAATAGCAACAAATATGGGATATAATCTGAATGACCGCTTCTACATCTAATGTGAAATATTTAGATACCTTTTTGAACACTTAACAGTTTTTTGACAATGACTTTTGCAAGGATTGGTACTTTATATCATTCCTTATGACATGTACATTGTCTGTCACTAATCCTTGGATTTTGCTGTATTGTCACCTAAATTGGTATAGGTATTGATGAAAATTTCTAATGGATAATCATAACACTTTTGATCATGTGTATTTCCTGCAGCCTGAAGGTTCTTTTCAAAAGAAAAAGATATCAAATGCCTGCTGCTACCCTTTTAAATTGCTATCTTTTGAAAACACCAGTATATGTTTTAGATTGATTTTCCTGATTTAGGGAAATGACAAGTCAGTAGTTTGAGTTCTGATGGTATAAGCAAAACAAATAAAACATGTGTGTGTGTGTGTATATATATATATATAAAGACTACAGTCTGCAGTATGGATTATGCCTCAACATAAAGAAAACAAAAATCCTTGCAACTGGACCAATAAGCAGTATCACGATCAATGGAGAAAAGATTGAAATTGTCAAAGATTTAATTTTATTTGGATCCACAATCAACACCCACGGCAGCACAGTCAAGAAATCAGATGACGTATTGCACTAAGCAAGTCTGCTACAAATGTTAGGTTGTTGTTGTTAGGTGCTGTTGAGTTGTCTCCAACTTATAGTAACCCTATGCACAACAGAACAAAACACTGCCTGATCCCATGCCAGCTCCATGATCCTTGCTATACTTGAGCCCATGGTTCCAGCCACTGCATCAACCTATCTTGTTGAAGGCCTTCCCCTCTTTCGTCGACCTGTACCTTACCAAGCATGATATGCTTTTCCAGGGAATGGTTCCTTCTTACAACATGACCAAAGTAGATGAGACAAAGTCTGGCCATTCTCTTTTCCAAGGAGCATTCTGGCTGCACTTCTTCCAGGATAGATTTGTTAGTTCTTTCAGCAGTCCATGATACTGTCAGCATTGTTTGCCAGTACCACAACTCAAAAACATTAACTTTTCCTTGATCTTCCTTATTCATTGTCCAGCTCTCACATACATATGAGGTGATCCAAAATACCATGGGTGTGTCAGGAGCACTTTAGTCCTTAAGAAGACATCTTTGCTTTTCAGGGCTTGAAAGAGGTCTTTTGCAGCAGATTTTCCCAGTGCTCTAAGTCATCTGATGTCCTGACTGCTGCTTCCATTGGTGTTGATTGTAGAACCAAGTAATATGAAGTCTTTGACAACTTCATTTTTTTCTCCATTTATCATGATGCTGCTTACAGGTCCAGTTGTGCGTATTTTTGTTTTCTCTATATTTAGGTGTAATCCATACTGCAGACTGTAGTCTTCAATTTTCATCAATAAGTGTTTCACGTCATCCTTTCAGCAAGCAAAGTTGTGTCACCAGCATATCATAGATTGTTAATGATTCTTCTTCCAATCCTGATGCCATGTTCTTCTTCATAGAGTCCATCTTCAGAATATTTTGTCAGCATACAAGTTAAATAAGTATGGTGAAATGATACAACCCTGATATACTTCCTTCTTAATTTTAAACCACACAGTGTCCCCTTGTTATGTTTGAATGACAGCCTCCTGATTTATGTACAGATTCCTCATAAGCACAATTAAGTGTTCTGGAATTCCAATTCTTCTCAATGTTACCCGTAATTTGTTATGATTCACACAATCAAATGCTTTTGCATAGTCAATAAAACAGAAGCAAACATCTTTCTGGTATTCTTTGCTTAGAGCCAAGATCCATCTGACATAGGCAATGATATCTCTTGTTCTACATCCTCTTCTGAATCAAGCTTGCATTTCTGGAAGTTCTATGCCAATATACTGCTACAACCATTTTTGAATTATATTCAGTAAGATTTTATTTACATATGATATCAATGATATTGTTCTATAATTTCCACTTTCTGTGGGATCACCTTTCTTTGTAATGGCTACAAATATGGAGCTCATCCAGTCTGTCTGCCAGATAGCTGTCTTCCAAATCTCCTGGCATAGCCAAGTGAGTGCCTCCAGCAACTGCTGCAAAAAGTCTCTTTAAAGTATTGAAGAGCAGAGATGTGACTTTGAAGACTAAGGTGCATTTAACCCAAGCCATGGTATTTCAATTGTGTCTCATACATGTGGAAGCTAGCCAATGGATAAGAATTGCTGAATAATAGTTGATGTATTTGCATTACGGTGCTGGTGAAAATTACTGAAAATATCATGGACTGCCAGAAAAATGAACAAATCTGTCCTGGAAGAAGTGCAGCT
Organism: Orycteropus afer afer; assembly: GCF_000298275.1. Lineage (NCBI taxonomy): Eukaryota > Metazoa > Chordata > Mammalia > Tubulidentata > Orycteropodidae > Orycteropus > Orycteropus afer. The sequence goes on from NW_006922349.1 coordinate 561,417, forward strand.
GGAATGTTCCTTGGAAGCAAGAATGGCCAGACTTTGTCTCACATACTTTGATGGTGTTGTCAGAAGGGACTGTTTACTGGAAAAAGATATCATGCTTTATAAAGTAGAGAGTCATAGGAAAAGAGGAATACTCTTAACCAGATGAATTGATACAGTGTAGTGGCTCCAATGATGGGCTCAAATATAGCAAAGATTGTGAGGATGACCCAGGAATGGCAGTGTTTCATTCTGTTGTACATAGGGTTGCTATGAGTCAGAGCCATCTCAATGGCACCCAACAACAACAACATCCATACATATATAAAGGAGCTTGTTGGCACAACAATTAAGCATTCAGATGATAACTATAAAGGTTGGCAGTTCCAACTCACCAGTGTTTCTTCAGAAGAAAGATCTGATTATCTGTTTACATAAAGAGTATAGGCAATAAAACTCTATGAGGAAGTTGTACTCTCACAGGGGTCACTGTGGGTAGGTATCAGGTCAACAGCACCCGACAATCACAACAAAATCCTTCACATATACAGTTTTTTCTTCCTTTCACAAAAGTTATCTTCTATTTTTGCATTTATAATACCCTTGTATTTGTGGAATCACTCTTTAAAATGCCAGTTATTTATAATTTGCTTTTTTTTTTTTAGTTCTCTTTATTTCATATCTATCATTTGTAGCCCTTATCATTTAATATCTGACCTTTCTCTTTCTCTGGGAGTACTATTCAAATTTTATTCTCCATGCCTATAATGCCTTTTTCATTTCTTCAGTACAGTTCTTTGCTGCCTCTCTGATAATTTCTAATCCTGTTACCATGTCTTTAACTACATGGGTATCCTTCCCTTTCTCTATCAGGAAGCAATGTACTAACATGACTGTGTGTTTGACCTCTCCTAAAGAGTCTTGTAGCATTGTCAGGTTTTTCTGTTCCCTTTGGCTTTTTATGTCTCCTTCTGATTCCAGAGATCATCACAGGGAAACTCATCAGACAGTTCTGCTGAGCTTCCTCTGCTAATGGTGACAGAATAAACCTGGATCCACAATCAATACCCATAGAACCAGCAGCCAAGAAAGCAAATGACATATTGCAATAGACCAATCTGCAAAAGACCTTTTTAAAGTGTTAGAATGCAAAGATGTCACATTGAGGAATAAGGTGCACCTGACCCAAGCCATATTATTTTCAATAATGTGAAAACTGAACAATGAATAATGATGACTGAAGAAAAATTGATGCATTTGAATTGTGGTGTTGGTGAGGAATACTGAAAATACCATGGAATTCCAAAGGAAGAACAATTTCATCTTGGAAGAAATATAGCCTTAATGCTCCTTAGAAGCAAGGATGGCCAGACTTCATCTTACACACTTTGGTCATATTGTCAGAGGAGACCAATCCCTGGAAAAGGATATCACACTTTATAGATGGTCATAGAAAGAGCAAAAACTCTGAAGTAGATGAATTGACACAGTGGCTACAACAATGAGCTCATGCATAACAAATCTTGTGAGGATGGTGCAAGACTGATCAGTTTTTCAGCATCTAACAACAACATCAAGAACAAAGCAAATATCAGTTGCCAAATTTTCATTCATTTTTTGTGCCATGTGGACCTAATTTTGTAAATGCACTTCAATTAGAAATTATAGACAAGAAAAAAATGCAAACCATTGAAAAATATTCTTAATGTAACTTATATAAATTTAATTAAGTAACTCTTGTGTGTATTTTGTAAAATAATTAATATTATCTAGAGCCATTAATATTATACTTCCCTTGTGATGCCTCTAGGTCAAAATCAACCAGTATGGATGAAGACAACAGAACATTTTCTAGTGACTTTACGCTCATCGGCCTCTTCAAACACAGTCAAACCTCAGGCATCCTCTTTAGCTTCATTTGTGTCATCTTTTTCATGTCTATCATAGCTAATGGGGTCATGATCTTCCTGATCTGCATAGATCCTCACCTCCACACTCCCATGTATTTCCTACTCAGTCACCTCTCCTTAATTGACATGATGTATATCTCCACTATTGTTCCCAAGATGCTGATTGATTATCTTTTGGGCAATGGGACCATCTCCTTCATTGCATGCTCAGCCCAGTACTTTCTGTACATGGGCTTTGTGGGGGCAGAATTCTTCCTGTTAGGTCTCATGGCCTATGATCGCTATGTAGCCATTTGTTACCCTCTCCGCTACCCTGTCCTAATGAGCCGAAGGGTCTGTTGGATGATCTTAGCCAGCTCTTGGTTTGGGGGTGCTTTAGATAGTTTCCTCCTCACCCCCATAACGATGCGCCTCCCTTTCTGCACCTCCCACAAGATTAATCACTTTTTCTGTGAGGCACCCACTATGCTGAGACTGGCATGTGGCAACAAAGCTGCCTATGAAATGGTGATGTATGTTTGTTGTGTCATGATGCTGCTTATCCCCTTCTCTGTGGTGATTGTTTCTTATACCCAGATTCTCATTATGGTGCATCAAATGAAGTCAGTAGAAGGGAAGAAGAAGGCCTTTGCCACATGTTCTTCACACATGATGGTGGTTACACTGTTCTATGGTGCTGCTTTATACACTTATATGCTTCCCCAGTCATATCACACCCCACTCAAAGATAAGATATTTTCTGCCTTTTACACCATCCTCACCCCCTTGTTAAACCCTGTTATCTACAGCCTGAGAAACAGGGATGTGACAGGGGCCTTGAGGAGAGTTTTGACAAACTGTAACAGACTCTGTGGTAAAACAAGAGAAGAGTTCTGACCATCTTAATCATTTACACTTGTCAAGGGGTTGTGTGTTCTGTTATTTGAGGTATGGATATTATGGATAATGCAGAAAGCAGCCACCAATGCCTGTTGTGTTGAGAAGTGTATCAATATTACTTTTGTCAAAATTTTTTTGAAAATTTAAACTCATAATAACATTTATACATGCATAATGCCAGTGTTCCATAAACACCAGTGATGTTTATTCTTTTTTTGCTCCCCTTTATTTCAATTCTTCTCTCATAAAACTTCTTTATTTGTACTTCTTGTACATATGCTAGTTGTTACTAGGTGCCATTATTTGTTTCCAACCCAAAGCAGCCCTATGTACAATAGAATAAAATATTACCTTGTCCTGTGCCATCCTCAAAATCCTTGCTATGCTTGAACCCATTATACCACTTTGTAAATCAAAATTATTGAGAGATTTCCCCTTTTACACTGACCCTCTACTTTACCAAGCATGGTATCCTTCTCCAGGGAATTGTCCCTTCTGATAATATGACCAAAGTAAGTGCTGTCAGATGGATCTTGGCTCAAGGCAAAGAATACCAGAAAGATGTTTACTTGTGTTTTATTGACTATGCAAAGGCATTTGATTGTGTAGATCATGACAAATTAGGGATAACATTGAAAATAATGGGAATTACCAAACACTTGATTGTACTCATGAGGAACTTGTACCTTGACCAGGAGGCTGTCATTCAAATGGAACAAGGGGACACAACATGGTTTAAAATCCAGAAGGGAGTTCCTCAGGGTTGTATCCTTTCCCCATACTTATTCAATCTATATGCTGAGCAAATAATCTGAGAAGCTGGACTATATCAAGAAACACGTGGCATCAGGATTGGAGGAAGAATCATTAACAACCTGAGATATGCTGATGATACAACTTTACTTGCTGAAAATGAGGATGATTTGAAGCACTTACTGATAAAGATTGAAGAACACAGTCTTCAGTATGGATTACATCTCAATATAGAGAAAACAAAAATCCTGACACTGGACCAATAAGCAGCATCATGATAAATGGATAACCAAGATTGAGGTTGTCAAAGAATTCATGTTGCTTGGTTCTACAATCGATGCCAATGGAAGCAGCAATCAGGACATTAGATGACGTGTAGCACTGGGCAGGTTGACTGCGAAGGATCTCTTTCAAGTGCTGAGGAGCAAGGATGTCTCCTTGAGGACTAAGGTGTGCCTGACACAGGCCATGATATTTCCAATTGTCTTATATGCATGTGAGAGCTGGACAATGGATAAGGAAGACAGAAGAACAGTTGATGCTTTTGAGTTGTGGTGCTGCTGAGGAATGCTGTAAGTATCATGGACTGCTAAAAAAAAAACTAACAGATCTGTCCTGGAGGAAGTGCAGCTGGAATGCTCCTTGGAAGTGAGAATGGCCAGACCTCGTCTCACCTAATTTGGTTACATTGTCAGAAGGGACCATTCCTTGGAGAAGAATGTCATGCTTGGTAAGGGGGAGGGTCAACAAAAGAGGGGAAGGCCTTTGACTAGATGGGTTTACATGGTGGTTGTGACAATGGGCTCAAGTATAGCAAGGATCATGGAGCTGGCATGGGACCGGGCAGTGTTTTGTTTTGCTATGCTTGGAGTCACTATGAGTCAGAAATGACTCAACAGCACCTAACAACAGCAACAGATGATATAAAGTCTGGCTAATTTCCCTTCCAAGAAGCATTCTGGCTGTACTTCTTCCAGATGATTTTGTTTGTTCTGGCAGTCCACAGTTTATTCAGTATTCTTCACCAATACCACAATTGATAGGCATCAATTCTTCTTAGGTCTTTGTTGTCCAGCTCTCACAGGCATATGAGGCAATAGAAACTACCATGGCTTGGGTCAGGCTCATTTTAGTCTTCAAAGTGACATCTTTCCTCTCATGTACATAGGTCCCCATATATGCAGTTACCATTGTAAACTTTTCTCATCTTTAGTAAGTGTTTAGTCTCATAGAAACAAAATACTCAAGTGATTTTGAACACATGCTTAAATTCTCTCTTGATAAATTCTATAGAAGTTTCAGGGATGTATAAATTTGAAGAACATAGAGAATGAATTGGCATAAAATTCAAAGGCGATACAGCTATAGACTTGCACCAAGATTCTGAATATCCATATATCCCTTCTTTGTTTAGCAGCTGGAAATATTCTTCCATTATCTAAATTTGGAAGTAGAAGAAAAATTAATCATATGCATTTTTTAGAAATTAAAACACTTCATCTTAAGGGCCAAGGATTCTATGATTTATTTCTGGTGTTTTACAAATTACTTTTACTTTGGAAAATATATTGAAGGGTAGGTGAGAAAGAACTGTCTAAATTCCTGGTAAATTCAATGATCATTTTAACGTTTCTTCTCCAATTATTGAGGTTAGATTAGGATTATTAGATTTATTAGTTATTCTGGGTATGTGTACATGTATATTTGTTGTTGTTGTTATGTGCGGTTGAGTCGGCCCCAACTCATAGCAACCTCTCCTTGGGTCTTTGTGGCAGTATAACTATGGAAGTACATTGCCCAACCTTCCTTCTGAGGAGTGGCTAGTGGGTTTGAACTGCCAGATTTCTGATTATATGTGTGTGTGTATGTGTACACACATACACACACACATATAACACACATAAATATATATAACTTTCCCCACCAAATAGTGGAAAACACTTTTTCCTTTAATAAATAGAAAGATAGGTAAATAGATGATATCCACTGGCATTGGTCAATTCTTAGAGACCCTATAGGACTGTGTAGAACTATCTATAGAGTTGATAAGGCTGTAAATCTTTATGGTAGATGGTTGGTAGTTAACTGAAAATCTCACACCAAGTTGTTAAAACCCAGAACCATTTTTCAGGCCCCTTGAAACATATCTTGATGATCCTATGATAAGCTTTGTGTTCTCACCATTTTAACAAAATTCAGGCTAGGTTCAGAGATTATTTATTGCTACTGGACACTAGTGATGAAAGGTAACACAAATGCAGCCAAGTCTTGCTTGATGTCAGAAAAAACTATTTAACCAACTTTAGCAGCCCAGTTTTGGATGCTTTGGGCTGTATTCAGTTTTTTTCCGGAAAAAGCAGATACGCCCATTTAACCCATTTAACTTTGTTGTTGTTGTTATGTGCCGTCGAGTCGGCCCCGACTCATAGCGACCCCTCCTTGGGTTTCCGAGGCAGTATCACTACGGAAGTAGGATTGCCCAACCTTCCTTCCGAGGAGTGGCTGGTGGGTTTGAACCGCCAGCCGTCTGGTTAGCAGGCAAGTGTCTTAGCCACTATGCTACCATTTAACTAGCAGGGTTATTAAATGCAAATCAATGGGAGCAGTTTTCCCCATTTTGTCTGGAGGCTGTTTTCTCCTTCAACTTCATCAGATTGGCTTAGATAGAACTGTGTTCTTGGTGATGGGAGGGAGCATTTAAAACCTAGAAGATGATGACCTAGAAAAAGAACACAAGGAGCTTATAAAGCAGAAGCATAAGATGAGCTCCCCATCTTAAGACCATGTGAACATCTGTCAACCATGTAGGGTTTCTGATGCCTAATTTACACTTTTTTTAAAGTTCACTTAATATATCTATTTCCCTGAAAGATTTTCAATATCAAATGATTTGATATGCACAATGGTACTTTTTTTTTCCAGTTGTTTTTAGGTGTTCTTACAAAGAAGATTGCTTTTGATATTTATAATATTCATGCTTTCTTTTCTTTCTCTTTTTTTTTACATTACTCTTACTTCTCACTACTCCTCACACAAATAATTTTGTTTTGTTTTATTAATTGCACTATGATTTTTTTTTTTAAAAAAAGGTTTAATAACAGGCAATATCAGTATGCTACTACAGGGTTGAAAATAAAATTTATGTAAAAATTTAGAAAAGAAACAGAGAATTGTTCTGAAATGCAGTCAGTTTGTAGAAAGTCAAATAATATTGGAATGATTTGGTGTATTTAATAAAGTGCATGTTTCCACATAAAAAGCACAGGATCCTCTAAGATTATAGAAGTGGGTTGCAGACTGTGAAGGTGTACACATACAATTGCAAAGAAATGGTTGCAAATATATATATAATACATCATGACCAAGTGGGATTCATACTAGCTGTAAAATGTTGGTTCAATATTAGAAAAGCAACATAATTCACCACATAAATAAAACAAAGGAATATAACCACATGATCATATCAATTGATGCAGAAAATGCATTTGACAAAATGCATCACCTATTTCTGATAAAAACACTGAATAATATAAAACTAAAAAGGAAATTCCTCAATGTAAGTAAGGGTATGTATACAAAAACAACAGCCAACATTATTTGCAATAGTGAAAGACTAAAAGCATTCCCCTTACAAATGGGTGCCAGACAAGGATGTCTTTTATCACCAATATTAGTCAATACTGTGTTGGAAGTCCTAGCCTGAGCAAGAAGGACATAAATAGAAATGAAAGGCATCTAAATTGGCAAAGAAGAAGTAAAACTATCTCTGTTGCAAATGATATAATCTTATACGTAGAAAATCCCAAAGACTCAGTAAGAAAATCACTGTAACTAATTGAAAGTTTCAGAAAACTGGCAGGGCACAAGATTACTATATAAAAATCAGTTGGATTCCTTTGAACAAATGAAAATAACTCTGAAAAAGAAATTAGAGAAGAAATACCACTTACAATAACTATTCAAAGATGAACAACTTATAAATAAATCTAACCAGAGATACAAAAGACCTATACAAAGAAAGCCACAGAACACTTTTACAAGAAATCAAAAGAGACATGCGTAAATTGAAAAATATACCATACTTATTGTTAGAAAGACTTAAAATTGTGGAAATATCAATAATACCCCAAGTAATCTGCAGATATGTTGCATCTCCATTCAGTTTCCTTCATATTCCTTTAAAGAGATGGAAAATAAATCGACAATTTATATGGAAAGGAAAAAGACTCTGGATAGGTAAATCACTTCTAAAGAAGAACAAAATAGAGGGCTTCATACTCCCTAATCTCAAACCTGCTACATAGTCATGGTAGTTAAAACAACCTGGTACTGACACAGAAATGAACACATAGACCATTGGAATAGAGTAGAGAACCCAGAAGTATATATATCCACCTACAGACAGCCAATCTTTGACAGAGGGCCTCAATCCATTAAATGGGGAATAAATGTTCTCTTTTATAAATGGTACTGGGAAAACTTTATATTCATTTGAAGAAAAAAGAAACAGGATCCGTATTTCACACCATATATTACAATGAAGGAGTTCTGGTGGTGTAGTGCCTAAGGCATTTGACTGCTAATAAGAAGGCTGGTAGTTCAAACCAACCAGCTGCTCCTTGGAAGGAAAATTGGACAATCTACTTCCATAGTGATACTGCCTCAGAAACCCAAGGAAGGGCCGCTATGAGGCAGATCCAATTTGATGGCAATGAGAGGTTTTTTTTTTTTGTTTTTTTTTTAATATATACTAAAATGAACTCAAGTAAGGTCAATGACCTGACTGTAAAACCTAAAACAATAACCACCACCAAGAAAAAATAGGGAAAAACTTAGGGGCTCTCATAGAAAAAACAAAACAAAACAAAAACACTACTGTAGAGTCAATTAGACTAATAGCAACCCCTCCTTGGGTTTCCAAGGCAGTATCTCTACGGAAGTAGATTGCCCAATCTTCCTTCCAAGGAGTGACTGGTGGGTTTGAACTGCCAGCCTTCTGGTTCAGAGTCAAATGTCTTAGGCACTATGCCACCAGGGCACTGATACATGTCATAAATACACTATAAAATATAACTAAAAATGCACAAACACCAGAAGACGAAGTAGATGACTGGGACTTCCTAAAAAGTAAACACTTATGCACATCAAAAGATTTCAACAAAAGACTAAAGAAAGAATACACAGACTGGGAAAAAAATTGTCAAGGACATATCAGTCAAGAGACAAATCTCTAAAATTTGAAGAAAATGTCAGCATCTTCATAACAAAAAGACAAACAATCCAATTAAATAAAAAAGGCAGAGGACATAAACAAATTCTTCAACAAAGAAAACATTTAGGCAGCTAAAAAAAAAAAACAAAAAGAAATGCTTCTGATGATTAGCCATTGTTGTTGTTGTTGTTATGTGCCCTGGAGTAGGACCTGACTCATACTGACCCATCCTTGGGTTTCCGAGGCAGTATCACTACGGAAGTAGGATTGCCCCATCTTCCTTCCAAGGAGTGGCTGGTGGGTTTGAACTGCCAGCCTTCTGGTTAGCAGTCAAGTGCCTTAGCCACTATGCTACCAGAGCTCCTTTAGAGGCAGGCAAATAAAGAAACAACCATGAGATATCATCTCACCCAATAACCAATAAGAAAGTTCCAAAAAGCAGAAAATGGGGGAATTTGGGGAAGATGACATTGTACTGACAGTCTGCACCTTTACTCCCTTTATCAATAGAGATGTTAAGAAACTAGGTAAAGCAGATACAAATAATGATACTGGAGTTATGAGCAACTAATGGGAAAATAAAGTATTAGAACAAGTGAAGGTGACAAAAGGGAACAGGTTAAGCAATTGAGAGAAATGAAGAAACCCGCTCAGCTGAGGAGCCAAAGAGAAATCATTAGAAATACAAAGGAGCTGACATGGGAGGGGAAAAAATCACATCACAGAACTCCTAGGCATTAAAGACTCAGAATAGCCACACTGGGAGTTTTACAAGGAGAACTGGAGCTTCGAGTGGAGTGAAGATCATACTGAGAAATGAATCACGATCCTCTTAGCTTAAGCTACCACAGAATCTGGAAGGGAGTAGGGGAAAGAGAAGAGAAACTCTCTCTGAATAAACAGAACCTCAAAGCAGATACATAGCTGTGGGCTTGGGTTCAAACCTTAGCATCCTTTTTTACCCTAGAGTGGATCTGGGATTTCATAACTAGTGGATCTACACAGAAGAGTGTGATCTTTTGTCCTTGGGGGTGACTATCTGGTCTGAATTGTGGGGCTTTGATTGACTGCTAGGTGACATCATCAGCAGACAGCCCCAGATGGAGCCAGGCACCAAGAAGTGTCTTCTTCCTGTGCCTGAATCACTGACTAAGCATAGAATAGAGCCTCTGTCTTTCGATCCTGGGATTTTCTTCTGAAACTTTTTTTTTTAACCTTTTCTCCCTTGACTTGCCCAATAGGATGAACATATTTACCCTTCACTAGTCAACCATAAGGAGATCTGGAGGCATAGTGCCTAAGGCTTTTGACTGCTAACCAGAAGGTTGGTGGTTCAAACCCACCAGTCGCACCACAGAAGGAAGACTGGGCAATCTACTTTCATAAAGATTTGCCATCTTGTAAAGCTAAAGGGGGTTGCTATGAGTTGGAATTTACTCGATGGCAGTGCATTTGGTTTTTTTTGAAGTCAACTATATCTACTACATCTATTACTGAACACATCATTCAAACACATAAGTGACACCAATAGCTCCTGTACCACAAGAACAATGACAGACAGTGAGCAACACCTGCTGTTCCCAACTCCAATCCGTCTCCACAATGAACAAGGACATGCCCCCATATCTCCACAAGTGATTACACCAACACAGAGAAAGCTGAATTGTAGTCCCATACATTCAAGTTAATAACCAAAGACATGCAATTGTTCCACACTTCCAGATAGAGTAAAACATAAAACAGGGTGAAACAAATCACTACATAACTAGCAAATAAAGACAACAACTTCAAAATGTCTAGGAAACAACAGACAACTTCAGAAAAAAAGAAGGGGCAAGATATTGAAAATAAGTATCCAAGCTAAAGAATTAGAATATCTCCCCAAGGAAGAATAAGTAAAAGAAATGCCTGGGAAGGAATTCAGAAGATAGATAGATAGATAGCATCCTCCAAGAGATCAAGGAAACCATAAAAAGAAACAATGAGAAGACAGAAAGAAACCAGAAAGAAGTCAGGAAAATCATTCAAGAACAAATGAACAAGATGCATACACAATTGTTGTTGTTGTTGTTATGTGCCGTCGAGTCAGCCCTGACTCATAGCGACCCCTCCTTGGGTTTCCGAGGCAGTATCACTACGGAAGTAG
>NW_006922349.1:573012-574958 GCF_000298275.1 Orycteropus afer afer
AAGCAAGAATTATATACCCAGCCAAACTGTCCCTCAAATATGAGGGTGAAATCAAGATATTCTCAAACAAACAGAAATTAAGAGAATTTGTGAAACCAGACCAAACCTATAAGAAATGCTAAAGGGAGTCCTTCCAATATAGAACCCACAATGGAGAACAACAAATTAAAATAAAGACACTTGACACTACCACCTAGAAAGCAAATCACAAAAAAGATTCTCAAAATAAGCTTATAAAAAAATAATGTACATAGAGAAATAGGGGAGTCAATCAGCAGACAACACCAGCAACAAAGTAAGTAGAAGGAATAAAAGTTTTAATTACAAAACGTTCAATGTGAGAGGAAGACAGGACAAAGCCTTCATAGAATAGACTGTTCCAAATTTAGAGAGATCTGAATTCACTTCAGGGTAACGACAAAGAAAATTAACAATTCTTCTAACCAAACTAAGAGAGAATAAAATCATAAGGGCTTAATAAGCACAAAACAAACAATAAGGAAGAAAGGAGAAAAAACACTTGATAACCAAATGAACTCAGAACAGAAAAAATGTTTGGAACTAAGAAATCACCAGCAACAAAACAAAAAACAAAATACAATGACAGCAATAAATTCATATCTATGACTAATTACACTCAGCATAAATGGACTAAACCCACCAGTCAAGAGAAAGATAACAGCAGATTGGATAAGAAAAGAAGACCCCTCGATACACTGCCTACAAGAGACCCACCTTAGACACAAAGATAAAAACAAATTAAAAATGATGAGTTGGAAAAAATATACATCAGGCTAATGGCAACCAAAAAAGACCAGGAGTGCCAATATTAATTTCTGATAAAATAGACTTCAAGATGAAAACCAACACAAGGCACAATGAAGAACACCATATAATGTTAAAAGGGTCAATTGACCTAGAAGACATTACCATAATAAATATCTATCCACACAATGAAAAACTCCAGAGCACATAAAACAAATGTTAACTGAATTGAAAGGAAAAATAAACAACTGTACAATAGTAGTAGAAGATTATAACATACCACTTTCAAGGAAGGACAGAACAACTAGAAAAAAGCAAAAATACAGAAGAACTCAACACAAGTCAATCAACCAACTTGACCTCATACACATATACTGAGCACTCCACCCAAGAATAGCGAAATATATATTCTTCCCCAGTGCACATGGATCATTCCCCACAGTAGACTACATGTTAGGCCTCAAAACAATCCTCAATAAATTTTAAAACACTGAAATACTACAAAGTATCTTCACACATCAAAATGCTATAAAATTAGAACTCAATAACAGGAAGACCAGGTGAAAAAGCAGTCAAATATGTGAAATCTGAACAATACACTTCTCACAAACTACTGGGTAACAAGAAAAACAAAGTGTGAAATAAAAGAAAATCCTAGAAACAAATGAAAACGCAAATACAACTTACCAAAACCATTGGGATGTGGAAAGGCAGTATTCAAACGTCAATTTATAGCAAGAAATGTACACAACAAAAAAAGAAGAAAGAATAAAAACCAACATTTTAACTGAACAACTCCAACAATTAGAAATATAGCAACAGAAAAAACCTACAGTATCCAGAAATAAGGAAATAATAGAGATCAGAGAAGAAATAAATCAAGCAGAAAACAAACAATAGATACAATCAACAAGACAAGAAGCTGATTCTTCACAGAGATTAACAAAATTGACAAATCACTGACAAATTTAACAAAGGAAAAGAATGAGAAGATGCAGATAATATGAATAATAAATGAAAAGCACAACATCACAACAGAACGAACTACAATAAAAATGATAACAGCAGAATTTATAAAGAACTGTACTCTAATAGATTAGGGAACCTAGAAGAAATGGACAAATTTCTAGAAACCCAAGACTTTCCTAAACTAACCCAGTCAGAGAAAGAATACTTGAACA
>NW_006922349.1:575448-577058 GCF_000298275.1 Orycteropus afer afer
ATCTGATAAAATCCAACACCTATGCCTGTTCAAAATACAGCAAGAGAGTGATAGAAGTGAAAGTCTTTGACAAAATAAAGGGCATATTTGCAAAACCAGCACCCAACATTATTGTCAACAGTGAAAGATTCAAAGAATTCCCCTTGTGAATGGGAATCAGACAAGAATATCCTCTCTCACTACTTCTACTTAACATTTTATTGGAAGACCTAGCCAGGGCAGTAAGAAAAGAAAGAGAAATAAAAGTCATGCAAATTTTCAAAGAAGTAAACACATCTCTATTCTCAGATAACATGATCCTAAACGTAGAAAAGAGACTCAGCCAAAAAAAAAAAAAAAATGACTGGAACTAATAGAAAGTTTCAGCAAAGTGTCAGGATACAGATCAACAAACAAAAGAAAAAAAAATCATTTGTATTCTTCTACTTCAACAAAGAGACCTCTAAAAAGGAAATAAATAAAACAATACTATTTATAATAGCTACCAAAAGGATGAAATGCTTGGGAATAAATCTTACCAGGGACACAAACTCTCTCAACTGTCACTGGTGTCAAGTCAGATCCAATTCATAATGACACCTCCTTGAGTTTCTGAGACAGTATCACTACAGAAGTAGATTGCCCAACCTTCCCTCTGAGAAGTGACTGGTGAATTTGAACTGCTAGCTTTCTGGTTAGCAGTCACATGCCTTAGGCCCTACACCACCAGAGCTTCCTCACACAAAGACATATACAAAGAAAAGTACAAAACACTACTACAAGAAGCTACAAGACATCTACATACCATAATCATGGATAAACCAAATAAACCAAATTCACAGCCATGGAGTTGTTCCCAACTCAGAGCAACCTCTCCTTGGGTTTCCGAGCTGGTATCATTACGGAAGTAGATTGCCCAACCTTCTTTCCAAGGAGTGGCTGGTGGGTTTGAACTGCCCACCTTCTGGTTAGCAGTCAAATGTCTTAGGCACTATGCCATCAGCATTTCCTGTTCATGGATAAGAAGACTGAAAATTGTGAAAATGTCAATGTGACCCAAAACAATCTATACATTCAATGTAATCCCAATCCAGATCCATCAACATACTTTAAGGACAAGGAAAAATGAATCACTAATTCCACGCAGAAAGGAAAGAGTCCTTGGATAACCAAAGCACTACTGAAGAAGAAAAACAAAAGTAGGAGGTCTCACACTCCCAGATCTCAAAACCTATTATACAGTCACAGTAGTCAAAACTGTGGTATTGGTACAGTAGACAAATAGACCAGTGGCACAGAATTAAAACCCGGAAACAGACCCATCCATCTAGAGACTGCTTAACTTTGACAAGGGACCAAGGCCCATTAAATGGGAGAGAGATCATCTCTTGAACAAATGGTGCTGGCAAAATTTGATATCCACTTACAAAAAAATGAAACAAGATCCATACCTCACCCCATATACAAAAACGAATTCAAGTTGGATTAAAGACTTAAATGTAAAACCCAGAACTATAAAGCTTATAGAAGATAAAATAGGGAAAACTATAGAGGCCCTAATTTATTACATAAATAGATCATCATGCATAACTGAAAATGCATGAGCAACTGAAGAAAAACTAGATGACTGG
>NW_006922349.1:584202-588356 GCF_000298275.1 Orycteropus afer afer
GGAAAGTCAACTGTGAGGGAACTGTTTCAAGTGCTGAGGAGCAAGGATATCTCTTTGAGGACTAAGGTGCGCCTGACACAAGCCATGATATTTCCAGTCGCTTCATATGCATGTGAGAGCTGTACAATGAATAAGGAAGACCGAAGAAGAGTTGATGCTTTTGAGTTGTGGTGCTGGCGAAGAATGCTGAAAGTATCGTGGACTTCTAAAAGAACTAACAGATCTGTCCTGGAGGAAGTGCAGCCAGAATGCTCCTTGGAAGCAGGAATGGCCATACTTTGTCTCACCTATTTTGGTCATGTTGTAAGAAGGGACCATTCACTGGAGAAGGATGTCATGGTTGGTAGGGTGGAGGGTCAACGAAAGAGGGGGAGGCCTTCAATGAGATGGATTGACATGGTGGCTGCAATGATGGGCTCAAGTATAGCAGGGATTTTGGGGCTGGCTCAGGATCAGGCAGTGTTTCATTCTGCTGTGCATGGGGTTGCTATGAGTCGGAAATGACTCAACGGCACTTAACAGCATAACATTTTCATTTTGAGCCATGCCACATCAGCAAATGGAGGTCCTGAGAACTTTACTCCATCCACATCATTAAGTTCTGACCTACTCTGAAGAGACAGGTGTTCCCCAGTCATATTTTTAGTGTTTTCTGACCTGAGGGGCTTATCTTCTGGCACTACATTGAGCAATGTTTCAGGGCTATTCATAAATGTTTTCCAGTAATATATCAGACAGTGTTTCACTGCTATTCATCAGGATTTCACAGACCAACTCTGTGTGAAGTGGATGGCCCCTTCCTTCTTTTGAATCTGTCTTAGACTGGAAGCTCTGCTGAAACCTGTCCAACATGGGTGACCCTTCTGGTATGTGAAATAGTGGTGGCATAGCCTCCAGCCTCATAGCTGAATGCTGTACAGCACCACCACAGTATCACAAACTGATAGACAAGTGGTGGTAAAATGATATGATGTTTCTGTAAAAACCTGCAAATAGACATACCATTTGATCCAGGAATTCCATTACTAGGAATATACCCTAAAGAGCTTAGAGACAGGACATGAATAGACATATACACACCCATGTTCATTTCAGCACAATTCACTATACCCAAGAGATAGAAGGAACCTGAATGCCTATCAAGAGATGAATGGATAATTAAATTATGATGCATTCACACAATGGAATACTATGCAACATTAAAGAATAATGAATAATATAAAAAACAATGTCACAATATGGATGGATTTGGAAGATGTTATGCTGAGTGAAATAAATCAATCACAGAAGGACAAACACTGTATGAACCCATTATTGTAAAAAGTCAAGGAAAGGTTTGCTCAGGGAAAGAAATTCACTTTATTGCTTACTGGGGATAGAAGGCAAAGGGAGATAAAATTTTGGACTAGTTGGGGGTTACATGTTGATTTGGGTGAAGGGAGGGTTGGTATGGAAAGAGTCTATGAGTAGCATGGTGACAATGGGGAAATGGAGGACACAGAAACAGACACAGAAGATAATAGACAACAGAGACAAATACTATTACATGTACAATACTACATTACCACTGGCACCAAACACTAAGCTCTTGTTAAATGCACAGATAAGGGAGAAGATCAGGTGGGGGTTGACTAACAGGAATATACCCAAGACTAATTATAGATTTGGCTGAAGATAATCTTACATATGTACTTGTGCAACAAAATTATCCACATACGTTACAGGGGTAATAGAAGACAAGTTCGGAGTAGCTTCCCAGAGACAACCAAACATCTTGAGAGAGAGAAACCAGGCCTGTGGTCTTGGGAACATAATCTTAGGGGACATCATGCTCAATTGACACAACATAGTATATATAAAAATCTTGTTCTGCATCCTACTCTGGTGAGTAGTGACTGGGGTCTTTAAATCTTTCAAGTGACCATCTAAGATCCAACTATTTGTTTCCTCTCATCTGGAGTACCTCAGCCTTCAAAACCCTGAGACAAGAATAACTAGATGGTGCCCAGATACCAATGACAACCATTCAGAAAGGGATCAAAATTGGAGAGCCTGGTTAAAGTGTGTGTGTGGGGGAGGCAGAATATGGAATAAAATTCAAAAACACAATAATGACCAGAACTGGTCAGAAGGAGATTGGTGGAACCCCTAGACTGTGACCCCAGGTTATCCTTTGGGCCTAGAAATGAACTTACTACTGTGAATTGGCTTTCAACCCAACAGTAGAAAGTCCTACATGCAGAACACCTACCCAAGGGAGATGCACTCACCTACCCTGGGGAGATGCACGCCTTAGATCAATCAGCCATGAGACATCAGAGAGACAGCATTCAGCTGGACAGATGGAAACATAGAGATAAGAAGGACACAAGGAATGAGTAGTCACAAGGAGGACAGGTGAGGAGCATTTTCTTTATGCTTGGGGATTGTAATCAGGGCCATGAAATCAAATGTGCATGAGCTGTTGAATGTACAACAAATCTGCTTTGTAAATTTGCACCCAAAGCACAATAATAAAAATTAAAATAAATTAATAAATAAAAAGTCCTCATGGGGAAAAAAAAATAAAAGCAGAAAGCAACAAATGCTGGCAAGAATCTTGAGAGGCTTGAAGACTCATATATGACTGATGGGGTTGTAAAATTGCACAACCACTGTGGAAAATGGTATGTTGCTTCTGTGAAAAGCTGGCATTTTTATTTGAAGTACCATATGATCCCCCAATCTCACTATTACATATATATCCTAGAGAAATAAAAGCTATGACAAGAATATATATATGCATCCTCATATTCATCACAGCACTATTAACAGTGTCAAAAAGATGGATATTCTAAATGTCCATCAATAGAAAATGAATCAGCCAATTATGGTAGATGCACACAATGGAATATTACAGAACATTAAAGAACAATGGTGAATCTGCAAAACATTTCGTAACATGGATGAACTTAGAAGAAATTATGCTGGGTGACATTAGTCAATCACAAAAGGACAAATATTGTATGAGGCCACTATTGTAAAAAAAAAAGTTAAAAAAAAGGGTCTCCAGAAAAAAAGAGAAATATTCTTTGATGGTTACCAAGAGTGGGTGGGACAGGAAGGTAAACCACTAACTAGAAGGTAGACACATATTAACTTCAGTGCAAGGTAAGTTAGAAATAAAATAAATAAATAAGAACTAATTAGAAAAAAAAAAAGGTAATATTTTCTGATTCAGTTAGGAAATGTCTTTAAAATACATTGTGCTCTTCAGACAATGAGCTAGACCTTCATTCATGTAGAGCATAGAGGGGTCCTTGACCTGCCCCCAAGAGTTAGTGTCACACAAGGGAGCCATGCCCTTTTCTTGGTAGAATTGACCATATTATTACTACTAATTATTGAATGAATGGGACATCAGAAAGAAACTGAAGAAGGAGCTAGAGCTAGGGGGAAAAGAAAAAAAAAAAAAAAAAAGAATTGCCAAAAAACTAAGTTCGGTCAAAATTTCTGATACAAAATCTTACATGACGACCAACCATATAAGTAACTTTTTAGCATAATGAAATGTAACTGTCTCAAATTAAGAAAGGATACAGCCATAAGGGTATAGTAATACATACATTAGCATTGAAGTCAAGCACAGTATGAGATGGCTGATTTCCATTTATGTTCATTGACATAGTTTTAGAATTCTAGTAAACATAACAGAGAATTTTTAAAGTCTGAAGTTTCTAAAATAAAGGAGGTAAAATCTTAGTTTTATGCATTTGAGGACTGCATAAATTCATCTTCTGCAAGGTGATATTCTGCAAGATTGTTTGTAATTATTGTAATTAAAATTACTGTTTGTAAGTTAGTGTGCTGAAGAAATAAATTAATTTAAAAATAACAACAATTTTCCTGTCTTCTAGAAATGAACTTGAGAAACATGAACACAAACACAAATGCAATAAGAAGTAATCAAAAATATAAAATGTTGAGGAATAGATTTGGGAAATGCACAGAAAACATACACATATATGCACATACATGTACAAATCATAAATCTTAATAAATGCACTGCCATTGAGTCAGAACCGACTCACAGCAACGCCTCCTAGGGTTTCCGAGGTGGTATCACTATGGAAGTAGATTGCCCAACCTTCCTTCTGAGGAGTGGCTGGTGGGTT
>NW_006922349.1:588456-591855 GCF_000298275.1 Orycteropus afer afer
TATGGAAGTAGATTGCCCAACCTTCCTTCTGAGGAGTGGCTGGTGGGTTTGAACTGCCAGCCTTCTGGTTATTAGTCAAATGCCTTAAGCACTATGCCACCAGAGCTCCTCTAACTCTTAATAGAGGAAGTTAAATGAATACCTAATGAAATCAAAGAGGCTTGCATATACCTTGATGAGAAGAGTAGTTTTACAAAGATGTCAATTCTCTCTAAATCAATGATAAAATTAAAACAATTCCAATAAGAAGCATGACATATTTTTATTATTAATATCATTTTTTAAAAAATACAATGTGATTCAGATAATTTTTACAAAGAGTAATAGGCAAATATTTATAAAATGCTTTTTAGAAATAAGAGAAATTAAAATATATTTTAAAAGGAAATAACACATTAACATAATCTAAACATAAGGTGCAGTTTCAAGAATTAGAAAGATCACTAGAAAACAATAGATACCAAACCAAACCCATATCAGCTTCTGTTGAGTTGGTCCAACTCATGACAATTCCATGTGTGTCAGAGTAGAATTGTGCTCTATAGGATTATTAATGGTTGATTTTTCAGATGTAAATTATCACCAAGCCTCTTTTTGGTGATGATTTAAGTAGCTGCTTAACCAAAGAAACAAACTCTCTGCCATCAAGTCAATTCAGACTCATAACAACCCCAATTGGGTTTCTGAGGTTGTACACCTTTATGGAAGTAGATCACCCCCGCATCTTTCCTGGTAGGTTCGAACAACAGACCTTCTGGTTAGCAGCCAAATGCCTTATCCACTACGCCACCAGAGCTCCAAACTTTTCAGTTAGCAGTGAGCATGTTAGTTATATACACCACCCAGAGACAACTCACAGTAGATAATGACAGCACATAGATATAAAAATTTAACATGTGTTTCAAAAAGTATATAGAAAGTCATTGGTATGAAATAATTTGTCAATAATGGTGCTAAGATAATTGCTTAAATTTTCAATGTAGATCACAGCTTTATAATAACACAGAAATACAATCTAGATTGTTTAAGATTTGAGTGTGTGGGGGGGAACTAAACCTTGAATAAAAGATAATAATAGTAATAACTTGCTCATGTTTTAAGATACTAAAAGCTTTTATAAACACAAAATCAGTGGAAGAAAGCACAGAAACATATGAATGTATTTTACTTGAAACTTAAAAAGAAATCTTTTATACTAAAAAAGGTATGAACAAAATAAAATAGGGGAAAAGGAAACAAATAAGAAAATGTGAACACTCTGCAAGGCATATATTGCATAAATAAGGCACTCACATAGCATTTCAAATAATGGGAGATGTTGTTATGTGCCATGTAGTCTGACTCGACTCATAGCGACCCCTCCTTAGTATTTCAAGACAGTATCACGATGGAAGTAGATGGCCCAGCCTTCCTTCCGAGGAGTGGCTGGTGGGTTTGAACCACCAGCCTTCTGGTTAGCAGTCAAATGCCTTAGGCACTATGCTACCAGAGCTCCCGTTAATGCAGCATATAGTGTGCCTTTACACTTAGATAAATAATAATTATTACTTTACAAAAAACTAAAACATAACAGAAATTAAATTGTTTTTAATATTTTCTAACTTTTGACAACTATTTCTACTTTTTTTTTCCTCTGGGGAAGAGCTGCTGGGGGAAATTTCTGATGAAATTCTCAGTAAAATTGTGGTGGATGTGATTTATGGCTCCCCTTCCTGTTTGACCTCTGCAATGTGACTAAGCTTCTCATTAGTGCTTAGGCTTCCTGTTTAATTGACATCTCCTGGGAATCACAGAAAAAAAGACCTGCTCTTTCCACTACCACTTTGCTGTACCACGGCCTTCGCAGAAAACTACTTAAACCCTTGCTTCCTCTCGCTTTGGGCACTATCTGCTGCTCCAGGGAAATGCAATGCAGTGCATCCTGATGAACTCGACAGTTTTTAAGTCTGCTGCTTTCCTCCTACTTTAGTAGTTTTCCATAATTATTGTTGCACTAATTTCCAAATATTTCTCTGTAAACATAAAATCATAGAAAGAAGTTATCACAAATTTCCAGAAGACTGGAGAATTTGTATGATTTGGTCTAGCAATGAAAAATGTTTTAGTGTGATTACTTTTTTTTTTTTTTTTGCTTGTTTTAACGATATTGGCTTCTGACAAGTTACAATACAAAAATACCCAATGCCATAGAGTCAATTCTGACTCACAGTGACTGTAGGAGAGATTAAAATTTCCCATTGGGTTTCAAAATCTGGAATCTTTATTCCCACAAAGCAGCTGGCGGATGACTTTTCAATTAGAAGCCGGGTACTTTAACCACTATACCACCAGGACTCCCTTTACAACATTAAATAATAGCTTCTAATAACTTGTTGAATATCTCTCTTTGTGCTCAAACCATCATCAGTTGCTAAAGATCCTCTCTAGTCTATAGTTCAGTCATAGTAAGTTCATAAATCCATACTATAAGCCTCTGTGTATGTTTCTGCAGGCATAAGATACAGATGACACAGGGGCACACAGTTAGGCCAGATCTTCAAAAAGCTGACTAGAGTTTTCATGTTGTGGATGCACAAGACTGTGAGTTACTGTGTGGGTTTTTCATCTCAGTATAAACTGTGGAAGAAATTAATTCCATTAAATTTAATTACTGTGCCTTCCAGTAACAAATTAACACTAGCTTCTGAAATCTCTGTTGAGTCTCCATTTCTTTTTCAGTTGCATAAAGTTCTCATAGTTCATTTTTTATAGTTTTTTGTTTTGCTTTGTTTTACTACATTATTTAAAACCATCTCTAAATTTGGATGAAGCTCTCTACTCACAATCATCATCTGGAGAAAGTTCTGCTTTAAGTAAGTAAGAGAGATGATCTTTACTTGCAATAAAGTTTAGAATTAAGTGGGGTATTTGGATGATCTCTGATATAAAGAAAGCCCATTCTATTCATTTATGTGGCAAGTCACTTATGTAACATGCTTCTCTCAGACTGTATGGATTAGAAAAGTTGTGAAGAATATGAGGGTAATGAATGAGTTTAAGTAAGGATGGGTATTAGGAAAAAAAGAAAATTAAATTATTGGGTTTAATAGTGAAATATTCTGCCTGAAAAAGGAAAAAAAAATATATATATAGTTAAGTTATCATACAGAAGCAGCAGAAGGCAGCAACTTACAACTTAGAGATTCTTTTGCCACTTAATTTATAAGATGAGTTTAGTGATCATCACAGACCTGGGCAGTGAAAACATCATGATCTCATACGGAGGTGATATGAGAAGAAGAACCTTGCAACCATACTTAATCAAATATGTACCCATTATGAAATAGAAGATAAATTTACAAATGTTGGGGTGCAATAAAGTATAAATATATGGATATAACACACACACACACACACACA
>NW_006922349.1:592685-595542 GCF_000298275.1 Orycteropus afer afer
CCAGCCTTCTGGTTAGCAGTCAAGTGCCTTAGGCACTACGCTACCAGAGCTCCTAAAGCATGATAATAGTCAAGCCTAAAAAGCAGGAGATGTGGAAACAGTAGAAATACTACTAATAATTTAGGATACAACAAAGACTGACCAGCATGTTTCCTTCTGAAAGTATTTTAGTCCCTGATTAATGAAATTTAGAAAATGCAAAAGAAAAATAAGGCAAATTGTAAATGAAGAGGAAATATTACATAATATTGGAAAGCTATGGATTCTAGCATCAAACTCTCTGAAATTAACATAAGGAGATGATTAAAAACAAACAAACAAACAAACAAACAAAAACAACTGTTTTAGAGTCCCTGGATGATGTAAACTGTTATAATGCACTCAGCTACTAACTGGAAGAATGAAAGCATCTCAGGAGAAAGTCTTGGAGATCTACTTCAGTAAACCCAGCTCTACTCTGACACATAAATTAGTAATCATAGATTGAAATCAACTCAACAGAAACAAATACACTTTAAAAATAAATAAATAATAGTCCTAATTTATGTGATCTAATCTTGATAAGTTGCAGATCAGATCACTGTAATCCATAAGGCTTAAAATTTTGGAAGTAGATTGCCAGGTCCTTTTTCCTAGTCTACCTTAGTCTGGAAGCTTCCCTGGAACCTGTTTAGTATCCTATCAACATGCAAGCATCCACTGAAAGATGAGTGGTGGCTGCAAATGAGCTGTATTGGCCAGGAATTGAATCTGGGTCTCCAGCATGGAAGGTGAAAATTCTACCACTGAAATTCTACCTTCAGTTTATACAAACTGCCTTCAGTTTACACAAACTTGTGGCTAACTGGTAAAGACTATCAATAACCACTGTTGAACATATTTTGAAAATGGTAGTGATGCTGATCACAACAAAAATGCATTTAACAAAAGTACTGGTTTAAACTTATCTAAGTTAGTTTGTTCATATTCTCTTTGTCTTTCTCTATCTCTATTAATCTTTCTCTGTGTCTCTGTCTCTCTCCCTGCCTCTACTCTCTCTCTTTCTCTTAAACACACATGTACATGCACACACACACACATGCACACAGCCCAGACCAGACCACTATATGTTTAAATGCTTTATATTTCAAATGCTTTTGAGTTATGAGTAAGTCATGATGTACATCCTCAAGTGTTATATGTATCACTATAGTACCACAATATCTGCCAACATCATCTTACCCAATGAATTTAAAAATCAATCAATTTAAAATGAGAAATTTTACTAAATGCCTTCTGGAATAAATTAATTGCTGAATATCAATACCGAAAAAATATTTTCAAATGTTTTCTTCTGACCATTAGAATTTCACTGCCTAACAATCTGCATGTTGTTATTCTAATTCACTGGGGATATTGCTGTTTTATTGGTAAGATTCTAGGTCATATCAACATGGTGGTGGAATCAATGGAAGAGTCTAACACCTCATCTACAGACTTTACCTTCATGGGGCTGTTCAACAGAAAAGATACCTCAGGATTTCTTTTTGCCATTATCACTGTCATCTTCTTCACAGCACTGACAGCTAATGGGATCATGATCTTCTTGATCCACACTGACTCCCGCCTCCACACCCCCATGTATTTCCTGCTTAGCCATCTCTCCTTCATTGACATGATGTACATCTCCACCATTGTGCCCAAGATGTTGGTTGATTATATCCTGGGCCAAAGGAGTATCTCTTTTGTGGGTTGCACTGCTCAGCATTTCCTCTACCTCACCCTCGTGGGAGCAGAATTCTTCTTGTTGGGCCTCATGGCCTATGACAGGTACGTGGCCATTTGTAATCCTCTGAGATACCCTGTCCTCATGAATCGCAGGGTTTGTTGGATGATCATAGCAGGATCTTGGTTTGGTGGCTCTTTGGATGGCTTCCTCTTAACCCCTATCACCATGAGCTTTCCCTTCTGCAATTCCCGGGAGATTAACCATTTCTTCTGCGAGGCACCTGCAGTCCTGAAGTTGGCATGTGCAGACACAGCTCTCTATGAGACAGTGATGTATGTGTGTTGTGTTTTGATGCTGCTAATTCCTTTCTCCGTGGTGATTGCCTCCTATGCCCGAATCCTGACCACAGTCCATCGCATGAGCTCAGTGGAGGGGAGGAAGAAAGCATTTGCCACCTGCTCATCTCACATGATTGTGGTGACCTTGTTCTATGGGGCAGCAATGTACACGTACATGCTGCCACACTCTTATCACACTCCAGCCCAGGACAAAGTGCTCTCTGTGTTCTATACCATTCTTACACCCATGCTGAACCCTCTTATCTACAGTCTGAGGAACAAGGATGTGACTGGGGCTCTGAGGAGGGCCTTAGGGAAGATCAAGTCTCCACAAAAAGTGTCAGGGGATACCTTCTGATGGCTATTTCCATGTAAGTGGTGAATAGGAGACCATGGCTAGTATAGTAGATACAAAATTATGTCCTCTTTGTCTCTTATGCTTTCATTTTTTTTTTTTGCTTGTTTGTTTTGTTTTGTTTTATAGATATTCCCTTTCTACTGCCATGTCCACTTGTACTTATTTAATAAATGCCCTTTGGTTTCCAGAAACATAAATTTAAATATAAATCCTTTGGAATTTTACCTTCTAAATTTAACATAAGTGGCATGCTGTTTTCAATCATGTAAATTGTACTGTGGAGTGAAGCATGTTGTTGTTGTTGTTGTTGTTAAGGGCTATTGAGTCATCTCTGACTCATAGTGACACCATGTTCAGCAGAACAAAACACTGCCTGGTTCTGTGCCAACCTCATGATCCCTGCTATGTCTGAGTTCACCAATGCAGCCACTGTGTCAATCCATCTCAATGAGG